>NC_138655.1:18516627-18616627 GCF_964273445.1 Streptopelia decaocto
GGTTAACAGAAGGCATCTGCCATGGTTTATTGTCGCCCTGCATTAAACAGTGACAATATATTAATATTTATAATATATGTATATTAATATATGTGAGACAGAATGAGAGAGATAAACAGTTAAATAATGTACATATAAACTGATCTCATGTCATGTTGGGGCACTGTGTAGCGTAAATAATATCTTTCCATACCTTGAATAATTGCTTCCTAAAGTAGAGAGTACCAAAGTAAACAAGAGAAATATTTTTAACATTCTCTGAATAACTCCAAGGAAATAAGATTAAGAAATTATGATATCTATGCCGCTAACTATGATCGCAATAATGAAGTTCAACTTCCTAAGAAAAGTTGGCTTAGTCCTACTTAAAAGTAAAAAAAAACAGTTTATGTTTGGCTCATAAAACAGAGAACTCAATTTTAATAAAGTCATGAAGAAATCAAAGCAGCAGTCTATTCAGGTAAAAATGTTTAAGCAGTCATGGATTATAAGCCTGAACACACCAAACCCAGGAGTGCCTGTAATACTTGCCACTTTTGCTTGTTTCATAATAGCTCTTTTTCTGGCCAAATAAAAAACTGACAGAGCAGATGAACTTAAATGACTTTGAGTTTAGAATTGGATAAAGATTATTTGAGCTTTTCATCAATCAAAACTGAAAACTTGTATCAGCACTATTTACCCTGAGGTAATTTTTCACCTGTCTCTAAACAGATTGTTTTCCATGTTCTTCCAAAATATATCTTGTTCAATCATATACAGTCATTTTCAGTTCTGAATGTTATAATTTCATTCCATTAAAAAAAACAGACATTAAAAAAAAATCTTGGAAAATATTGATACTCAAGGTAAGTTTTCCATCAACAACAACAACAAAAACCACAAGAAAACCAAACAAGCAACTTTTTCAAAAAATTAGTGAATATTTTCACCTCCTATATCTTTACCTTCCTATGTCTTTACACTCCTGTATCTTTACAACAAAGGACAAAAAAGCTGACTATGTTCAATATGATACTGATCTTTTTCTTTCTGCCCTTTTTTTTCCCTCTGTTAATCTGTTACTGTTGATCAATGACACAGAATTATGCCTGGAAATTACTGTTCTTTGAACAGAAAGAAGAATTAGGAACCAATATAAATAATGTTAAGACTGTTTATAATACTTTCTGAAATCTAAAAGATTGCATGTAAAATCTATTCGGAAAAAGCTGGAGAGGGTCACAATTTTTTTTTTTTTTTTTTTACTTCCTGTTATAGAGAGAAAACACACATCTGAGAAAGAAATTTTATGCTAATAAATATAAGGGATAAGCAGAAGAACTGGTTAACTCAAAATCATAGAACCCTGGGATAATTTGAGTTGGAAAGGACCTTCAAAGATCATCTAGTCCAACACTCCTACAATGAGCAGGGACATCTCGAACCAGATCAGGTTGCTCAGAGCCCCGTACAGCCTGGCCTTAGATGTTTCCAGGGATGGGGTATCTATCACCTCTCTGGGCAACCTGTTCCATTGTAAAAAAATTTCTTCCTCATATCTAGCCCTCATTGTAAAAAAATTTCTTCCTCATATCTAGCCTGACAATGAAGAATTAGAATAGATGCTGTCCTGAAAAACTTACAGAACATATATTAAATATGCATAAAAGATACAGATGGTTTTAGAGACTAGTCTGGATGTTAAACTGATATATCTTTGGACGAGAAATTCTTTTATCCATTAACTTATTGTCCCTGAAAGACTCTGGACCTAAGATGACTCAAATTAAAATAAAACATGTTTTTAAAAAATAATAATTAGAAATATTCATTTACTTTGACAGAAAACTGAAAAAAAAACCAAAACTGTATTAAGAATTAAATAATTTTATTTAAATTAATTCAAATGATGTGGTCCAGAAATTACCTTTCTTTATAAACAGCTTAGCCAACATCATAGAATTCTGAGATTTCTAACACAGAAGCTACAGACCAATAGCTATGTTTTTCTCACAGTTCTTCCTTCCTCTCATGCCCCAGTTCTAATCTCTGACTATCAACATATTCTTTTACATTGTCAGTGAAACACTAGTTATTTACTTTAAAATACCCAATTCTCCCCACCCCCAACAATAAAACTATCTTTTGCATCACGTTACAAAATGACTATTATTGAATTTTGATGGCTGTTTGGAAGAGTGATTCTATCTCAGAGTTTTTGAATTCAAGCATAAAACACAAGTAAGGAAATATTTATTACAAGTCTGGTTGACAAATAACATTGATCAAAGTAAGTCTTCATAAAATAACCATGATTCTGAAAATTGTACTTGACCTATCACCTTATATAATAAACAGAGAAAAATAATTCATTTATTTGGAATTTTCCATGTTTTTTGATATATGAAACACTTTTTAGATATCTTATTTTTCCTAATACAAGTAATTGGAAAGAGCAAACAAACAAATAATAATTTTAAAAAATCCCTCTAATCCACTGGGTTACAAATTCAGATAGGAAAGGCTGAAGATCCCAGATGGATTCCCCTGGCCTTGCTCTCAGGTCAGCAATGCAAAGTGTTTTTTTCCTGGGTGACATTTTTAGACATATAGCCACTCCTGGATCCCTAGAAATGTATGCTTCCTGTCTCTTCCCAGGGTGTAGTACTGATCTTTGCTGAGCCCTCCTCACCCTGAGGGCTACAAAAGAAGAGGCAACTCCTCTTGCTCCCTAAGAAGGTTTTGCCCAGACCTGAGCACTGCAGCCAAGACCAGCCCAAGAGGCACCTTCTGTCTTCTGTGCTCAACTCTTCAACCAGAATGTGTAGCACTAACAAAACCCACAGTGTACATGAAAATAAATAAAATCTATTCTGTAATATCTCAAAGATCCAGTAAACTGGATTCAGAACCACGGTCTTAAATGCTACTTTTCTGTGACAACAATGACTCTAGTAGGTCAGTGGAGATGCACAGACTTGGAGAGATAAATTAATCAAAAGGAGTATTTCAGGAGGTCTTATACACTTTTCTGATAGATTTGTTGGAGTCGTTATTTTTTTGTTTTGTCCTCTGTTGTTATTAACTTTTTCTTAAGACTTCTGAATTTCTGAGGAATCCTAGTATTTTTCATCTGGAATCTGAGAAAGAAAAAAAAAAAAAAAAAAAGCCACTTCAAAAACTTAGATTGTTTTACATTACTCCATCTTAAATTATTTGAAGAACCACAGATAGAACACTGAACTTGTAAACTATGCTTCCAAATTCGTGCACACTTAGTCCTTTCACTTTTTGCATACACACCATACTTTTGCCTCTTCATGCTTCATAATAAGAGGAACGTCTTATGGAAGGAACTTGAAATTAGAATACGTAAGTAGAAATATCTATTTTTAGATATCCTTTTTGGGTATTTTCTATACTACTTGGACAACATACTAGGTCATGCTTTCAATGAGACATTATTTTTTGTGGTACTTTCTTACTTTGGGAAATAGTAGACTGAATTATTTTAATCTGTCTATTTTAGATATCAAGTACAGGAGATATGGAGTTTTGCACAAGTTATTTGTCATGTCTGTATTTGAATGTGTTCCAAATAGGAGCTGAACTTAGCTTATTTTGATTTATATGCTTTTATGTATGAAAAGTTGCAGCTGTATACATGGAAACAGAATTAAGTCCACTGGGTTATTATTATTCATTGAAGAAAATGCAGAAAATTGACTGGTATTGTAGTCTTTCTAATTTAAAACCAGTGACAAGTGGAAAGTAAGATCCATTTATAGAAGATTTTAACTATATTCCTCTGAACAGGAAGCTTAATTTTGCTTTTCTGGCATCATTTAAAGGGCAAGGTGAGAACATAGTTGAGAAAAAGAATGTATCTTCATTCCCTCAAATAAAAAGAATGACCTTTTCCTGAAATTTGAAGTAATCTGTTTTCCACTAAGTATTTCACAGTGTAAGGTTTTCATCACGTGGCTTCCTGGAAATAGAAATGTTACTAATGAACAGACATACACGGTAGCTCTACTTAAAATCTATAGTCAAAAAAACTAAAATAACCCACTGAAAGTTTAGTTTTATTTGAAGCATGTCATAAGAGATGACGTACTAGGATTATATCAGCTTAGTTCTGCTAAATTAATTCTAAAAGCTTGCACATTTTGGGAAATGGAGAAACACAACTCTGGTTAGATCTACACTTTGGCAGTATATAATGACATTACAGTTTTCATCTGTGATGGAAAAAGTCAGTTGAATGGTCTGTAAGGTCAGACTAATGCATAAGAAGATATTACCAAAGTGCAGCTGGCAACTAAGCACAAAAAAAATATATTTTAGCCACAGGTCAAAGAAAATTGCCAAAAAACCCCCAAAAATTTTAATAAAGAAAAATAAAATCTTGTGTTGTATACAAAAACAAGTCATATAATTTTTTTCTTCCTTGTGTCCCAAGAGAGACCAAATAGTGAAAATGAAATCTCACAATAAAATACCACAGCTGCACACTAATGACCACATTCCAAAGTGATGGCAAGTACACTCCAGAGAATCCTAACATCTCAAGCCACTTTAAAATAAAAAAATAACATTTTTTTAAAAAAAGATAGTAAGAATCCCTAAGGAAAGAGAAAAAGGAAATTTGTAAAGAGAACTCAAGACAGGCTAGTGCTAAAAATAGCACAATATGATTTACAGAAATCACTTCCAGTGATTAGAATGAAGATGAAAAGGACAACATTCCTACTGCCTTTTTGCATCCCACAAACAACAAGAAGAAAATAACTCTCTGGAAAAATTCAGTCTAAGATGTCTGACTTAATTTCTTATCCCTCAGGGAAGTGCCTACAACTAGACTTATAATTTTCCACATCACACTTTAACTTTCAACTAATTAGGAGAGAAACACTAATATATTTGTATCTAAGGAAAAAACAAACAAACAAAAAAAACGTTAAACTAGTTCTCTGTAAGCACGGATAACTCCTAAGTGATATAAGCATCTTTTCCAATATTTCCTGGATTTGATACAGAAAGGGCATTTGTCTCCAATAAAGTCTGTGCAAGAAAAAAAATGTCCAAATAATTGGTAAATTACTGATACAACAGAAGGAAATAAATTACTGATTAACCAAGAACACACATACCCTACTGTTGAATTATTTTATGTAGGTTTTTTTATTATTATTATTAACTGTGCTTCTGAAGCAATCACATGGAATTATCACCACTTACAATCAGTGAAGCCATCAGTTTATATCCTAATAGAGAAACAGAATTTTGCTGTTAAAGACAGTAACAGAAATGACAAAATCCCTCCCAATACAGAAGATTTATTTCTATTAAGAAAAGACAGAAATTAATATAATTGCCATTAAGTTGCTTGAATGCATATTTAAATATGGTAATTTTAACAGTGTAGGTACAGCACTTATTTCTGTGTCTATATTGCTTTTTTTCTGTTGTGTGTTGTATGAAAGTTAACAAGGTTCACATATACTTTGTAACTATGAAGCATTAGATTGTTACTATTTCTTTTGAAAAGAAACCTGAAAAAAAAAAAGCTAGCCAACAGCAACCTGTAACAAAAAGATGGTGGTGATTTATCTCCGTTTATCCTGGGTTTGATTGTGTAAATTCTTGAACACCTTTTTCAGGAACAAAATTTTTTGCTATTTTGCCCTGAGAGCAGAGTGTAAACTTAATTTAAAGCAGAGAAACCCTTCTCAATTCAAGGAAAAGCACTTTAGATATCTGAGGGTCAATGTCTAACTGTGCTTGTAATCAATTCTAATGAGACAAATAAGAGCATTCTTAATCTGTGTCTTCTGGTAAACAAATAATAAATAATGGGGATAAAATATGTGCATTACTGAGCAGATTTGGGTTTGAACACCCTTAACATGCAAACGAAACTATGTAGTTCTATATTGAACATTGCTTTTTCTGCTTAGCAGTAGTAACTTTAGAGAATCAGAGAATGTTGCTTTGTAGGGCAGGATTAGACTTAAGAGGTTTAGTTACTATGGTTCTAGTATTTGGTATACATATTCAATATGCTTTTCTATGTACTCACTCCTCCTCTACCATTTTAATTTTATCATTCCATTTCTGCAGTAGAAAGAAAAATTGGTAACTTCTATAAATTGCTGTTCTCCGTAAACTGAATATAACCTCCCATTCAAACCCACAGTCATTCACAGACTCTTCAGTGCAACTTTGCCAACTCTGTGTTTACATCTCACAGACCCTTAGTTCAATAGGCAATGAAAGCAAGAAAAGAATGCTAGAAAAAACATTTCTCACGTAAACAGCTCGAGTTTGAAAAAAGTGTGGAACATAACTACAGATTGAATATCCTTCTCTTCCTTTGTCGAAAAGAAGGTCTTCTTTTTTCTTTCCTGCATGGCTTCCAGGAGCCACTTCCACGTACTGAAGTGAAAAGTAGATGAGTAGTCTTGGTTGTATAGCACATAATGTACTATTGTGAAGCACATCATACTAAGTTGTGGACCTTTTTTTAATTAAAAAAAACACAAACAACAACAACAAACGAACAAACAAAAAAAAAACCCCACCAAAACACAAAACCCCCTCACTTAAAGCTTTTTCTAGTTTATGTTTGTGCTTGTCACAAGTGTGTAAAACGTTTAAATGTTATGTACCACTGACTGGCAAAGTTCTGGTTTGAAAGTCCACTGGCCTTTAATAAGAAAGCTGAATTTTTGGGTTGCATATTCTAGAGTCTCAAGGTTTAAAGAAGAGGCTTTTGTGGTCTTTTTACATGCAGTTTCCTTCCCTGAGGAAATTATGCAGCTCACATGGCACAGCTGTCCTAGCTCAAACATTGAATGAAATCATAACTTCGTGTTATGATCTTGTACTCAGGTGATATCCTTTCTTTTGACATCAGATGATACAGTGTCAACCAGAAGCTTTGTGGTAGAATCATAACTGTCCAGTGAAGACTGTTGTTAAACTGAACCATACTTCAGAAATCCTAGACAGATGCTTGAAATATTTAGGGTAAAAAGCCTCTTTTTCCAGTGTAGTGAAAAGGATTATAGAAAGACAGAACATCTTTTGCATCTCTGAGTGCTGTTCCCTATCACATTAATAAGGATGAAACCTTCAGCTTTACTGGCAGCTAAGTCCCATTCAACTTTCTACTGAAAGAATATAGCTACATGTGATTGATAGAAGGAGAGTGAGAACATTATACTGGAGATTTCAGAAAAAAAAAAAAAAAAAATGTTGCATTGGTTTTGAAAGGATCCTTGTTCAAGGCAGAAAGAAATGAGACAGCCATAACCCTGTGGGAGATGCATGAAAGTCTCCAGCTTCAATTCTCTGAAGCAGATTTATCACTATATTTATACCAGTGGAAGAAGAGAAATATCCACAGCTTTATGAACACTTCATATGCATAAAACTATAAGAAGAACAAATGAAAAATTATGTATGTAAGAGGTTTCTTTTATTTACACATCATGTTTTAAACTGTTAGGTGCACTTGCATTTACTTTTCAAGTTTGCCTGAAGGAACAAGAAATGTACTGTTTTTAAAATAGAAAGCTTAAATTCTCACAAGAGTATATGAAATACTGACAGAGTTTTCAGGGAAAAGAAGCTTTACGACTCAAAATAAACTACAATAAAACTCTAAAAACTGGCAACACTGGAGAGGGAAATGAAACTATACCAGCAAATACTGAAAAAAAATCATTCATTTCTAAATCTGTATTATGAATTTCTATATCATATAGACATCTGAAACCTTTATAAACTACTTTTCTATATACATTTTCTAATATAATATTTACCTTTAATTTTGAATGTTGAATTTCTTCAGAGATCCTCTTCAGTGTCACTCACACAATAGACAACAGATAATGAACAGTTACGAAACTTTCAGATGTGCTAGACATGGCCATTTTTCATGAGAAATCATCAGTCAAAAAGGATCTCTTTACTGGATTAGATATCTAATATGAGGAAGCCTACAGTAGAAAATCTCTTTTACTTTAGTAGCAGATTCTTAGATACAGGGATGCAGGCATATTCTACTGTAAAACAGTACTCTAGTTGTACAGTAAGGTATCATAAGTACAAGTGGATAATACAGGACTGTTCAATAATTTGGAGTTTCCTCCATCTTTGTGATAAAATAACCAAGAAGATGATACCAAATTGTCATTATGTTTTTAAAAGTTCTGGAAAAATGTGAGAAAAACAGAGGATTATTTTCTACTATTTGAAGAGATCATTCTCTATTGCGAAGTTTCAGGTGTTTGACTTATTCACTAAATGGAAGATGTCTATTCCTAGAGTTTGTCTCCACCTTGGAAGAACACTAATCTACTTTAAGTTTCAATGTGTTAAACCTTACAAGTCTGTATAATCCCACTGGAATTTCTTGGGATTTCAAATAAATAAATATGTAAAATCAGAAATAGAGCCCTACCTCTGTATTACATTTTATACATAAGAAATATTAGAATTAATGAAAACTTGTCAAATGTTCCACTGTTAGTTTCAGTGTTTTCATATCTCATGCTCATTCTGGAGAGGCAGATCATATTTGGTTTAATAGCAAGCAGATAAGTTAAAATACTGCTTGAACAGTGCAAGTATTAAATATATATAATTATACTGGGAGATAATGTTTGATATAAATGGAATTGTTAGTCAACAATCAGATTTTCTTTGAAAAACACCAGTCACATTTTTTTCCACAACTAGTTTTTGTCCCGAAGTGTCCAAAACATAATTTCTGTTAGTTTTAATGTACTGGAAAAAGTTTTCCCTTTTCAGAAAATACAAAGATAAAAGCTAAAATCTTTCCATTATGTTCTAGATTTAGTTTGGCCAGGTGTGGCTGAAAAATAGGATGGTAGTGAAATAGAGACAAAAGGCGGGGGGGGGGGGGGGTTGGAAATCAAAACCCAACCAAACAAACAGATACAAATTTGTTTCTAGTGCATAATCCACAGTATCAGAGAAAAAGTACTGAAACCCATGATACTACTTCTTTTTGATTTTTCCTGTCAGTAGCTTTTCTCCTCCTGAAGCACACTGCCAGCAGCTATTGAATGGTGCCTTTCTTGAGAAAATTTTTTCTACTAGCTTCAAGCAAATTTCATTTTTTATGGCTTTAATGTTTTTCTTTGCGTCCTCCTTCTACTAGTTTTGGCAGTCTTTCCAGATATGTACTACAAGGAACTCCAGTTGTTTCATATACAACAACAAAAGAGAGAAAACATTATCCTTGAAGGGAAGAGTCCTGACAGATGCTGAAGAGGGAGAAATTCTCTGGACCTTTAAGCAACTTTGTTATATAGACCAGTTCTGTTCTGACTATACATTCAGATAAACAGAAGGTGAGAAAAAAAAAAAAAAAGACAAAAAGCATGCTTCCAAAGTCTTAAAGTTGAGCTTGCAGAAGTTTTCCCTTGAAAGACTTAACATCTTCAAATCATTACTGTAGCATATCCTTGTTACCAGGACTTCTTCCTCATGGCATCAGAAACAACAATACAAAATCAAGTCTAAGACTAAACTGCTAAACCAAGCACTCCTTATTTCCATGAAAAGTGTGATTTGATACAAGTCAGGGAACTGAAAACTTGACACTGCATTTTTAAAGCCACTGCTACATACCTAGGGACTAGGTCCATACTTACATAGGTACTGAGGGAACTGACACAGGTACTAAGGGAACCAACCAGGAGTGGCCCAAGTCACTTGGTTTGTTCAACCTGAAGGAGACTGAGGGGAGACCTCATAGTGGTCTACAGCTTCCTCACAAGGGGAGGAGGAGGGGCAGGTGCTGATATCTTATCTCAGGTGACCAGTGACAGAACCCAAGGGAATGGCAGGAAGATGTGCCAGGGGAGATTTAAGTTGGACATCAGGAAGAGGTTCCTCACCCAGAGGGTGGTGGAGCACTGGAACAGGCTCCCCAGGGAGGTAGTCATGGCCCCAAGCCTGGAGACCAGACAACATGCTCAGACATATGGTGTGAATTTTGGGGTTGTCTTGTGCAGGGACAGGAGATGGACTCAATGATCCTTGTGTGTCTCTTCCAACTCAGGACAATCTATAATTCTATGGTAACCCCTTAGAGCTCCAGGTGCATGTTATTGCAGAAGGTGAAGAGCTTTCTGTGGCCCAGGAAACAAGAAATTATAAATGAAACCTACTCTGTTAGTTTCAAAATAATAAAAATACAATAGATGTATGTGTACATCCATATCACTCACATATATTTGCATGTGTACAAATCGTTTATGTATAAGCGTACATGATATGTATATCTTCAGTATTTTCTGTCTCCATAAAGCAGTAAACCGCTACATTTTTTTCAGTAAAATTTCCATCAGAATGAAAGCTGGCACAAACTCAACCTGTTTGTCATGAAATATAGAAAATTTATATTTTTTTCAAAAATAATTTCATTAAAATATTTATTAGTTATGGACAAAACAAATAATAAATTAATAAAATATTTACATAATAACTAAAATGTAAGTGTCAAGAAATAAAGGAAAGCCCTAAGTACATAGAACTGATATTTTTACTATATTTTCTCTTATTATATGTATAGAATATAACAAAGAAACAATTCCTGAGACTATTGTTGAGATGACAATGTCATGGATATGAATCATTATGATAACATGAAATAAAGTTTTGCAGGAGACATACCTGATAAATTTGTAAAAGTTCTTACTTCTAGACTCCGAAATGTCAGAAGGAAGATTGCAAAATAGGTAGTTATATTATGCTGACTTTATTTCAGCTAACTTTAGCAGTTGTGGAAAGGACAGAAATATGGTCACTCTTAAGACCTCTCTAAACATATCAAGAATATCAGGGACAGGTGTGTTTGTAATTTTTTCTGTAAATCATGATTTTTTTCAGAAATTACTGATTCTTCAGACCAAATGAATCTTACAATAAACATCTATAAATTGTCAGACTATTACAAGTTCATTAAGATCTCGTATTTTTTAATGTTCTGGGAGAACCAGCTTCAGAGCAAAGGACCTTAAATTGTAGTGTTAACAGCTTATAGAGAATCCCTTCTCTGCCCAAAGGTGAAGATAACCTAATATGAAGATTTATCCTGAAATGTTTAGAAGCCTTGTTTTATGCCAGGCTTGCTTCCTTACCACACAGCAGTAAGCAGCAATTCTAAATGTCTATGCAAATTTAAAGCAGCCAGGATTGCATAACATGGTGGTAACTGCACAGGATGAGTGACATCAGGTTCAATAAGCTCCCATAGCCCCCATTGCACTGTTGCAGAATCAGCAGGGACTGCATGAGGGTTGTGTCGTGGACAAACTGCCCCTTGGGAAATTGAAACCTAGGAAAAGTCACAGGAGCATCATAGCTCCTAAGCCCAACCCAGGCAGTGGGACTGATCATTCCCTTAGTTGGACCATCACTTTTCTGTCCTCAGGAATTTTCATTGATTATTAAACTGAATTTGATTCACAAATATACTCATAACTTCAGCATTCACACATTCTCTGATAAAAAACAAGTCTATAGAAATGATCCAGCCTACAGAATGAAGACGGGGAACATCCTGAACAGGTTTCTAGTGTCTGACACAACTCCTTAATATTTTTGGGCAAGAAGTCATTTTGTAGAACATAAAGCTTTTCACCAGCTGGAACTTGTGAAGTTGGGCAGCTTTGAATATCCATGCTGCAATGTCTTTATCATATCTTTCCCAACGTGGTCACCTTTGGAAGTTAAATTGAAAGCTATATGCAGACCCACTAATTTCACTGCAGACTCTATCTCTGTGGACGTCTTGCTGCATGGAACTGAATGGAAGTAGTGAATTAATCCCTTATTTACCTTTGCTTGTGTTTGTGTTTTTTCCTGCACCTGTTAAACTGTCTTCCTCTCAACCCACTAGTTTTCTCACTTTTTCTCTTCCCCATTCCACCAAGAGCAAGTGAGTAAGTGATAGGCTGAGTGGTGTTCAGCTGCTGGCCAGGGTTAATCTGCAACAGTAAGTATTCTGATTCCTGACACTTACGGTTAATTCAGAGTGGGGGAGTTGTGCTAATTCATCTATAACTGCTGCTGACGCCTGTTCTTGGCATAAAAGGGTTCATTGCCTAGAGTAGATTCTGTTAAAGTCTTACCCTCAAACTCTTCTAATTACCTACATATCTAAAAGAGAGTAAATATATGTAATCAAAGGAGATGTGGAAGAAGAGATTAATTCAGAAAGTAAGTTATTAGGAGGTAGAAACTGATGGATATAGTGAAGATATGAAGAATTCTGAAAGAGAAAAGGTCATCAATATACTCTATTGTATGTCTTTCAAACACTTCTCAATTTCTCACTTATCTATAGAAATAATGTTTAATTGTCTCATTGGAACCCCATAGAACAATTTATTAAAATGTATTACTGATACACTCATATGATCATAAATAAATAGTATAAAAATAGCTAGAAAACTCTTATTTTTCACTGGCATAGAGGTTTTTCCCTTTTCTCATATAAATGAATTCTGATGAGAACATATAGGTGGGTAAGAGGTGATTTTTTCAATAATCTCTTCCTCTTTCACTGGTGATGAATCACACTATGAAGAAGACTTGAGGAGTCAGAATTTAAAAAGAGAGAACAAGAAAAAGGGAAAAAGGTTAGCAGCAATATAAATTCAAACACAAGAAATGCTAAACGCTGTAAAAAGAAACACTGATGTCTTAAAAGTGCATGATTAGCCAAAGGGAAATATTCAAGTTGTATGAGAATATGCCTTGTATTCTGTATATTCTTTGAGTGGTCAGACACAAGAATAAATAAAAAGAGAGAGAAAAAAAGTGTTCTTTTTTGTATTTGTTTGTTTGCTGACAGCTGTAATACCAGACAGAATAAAGACTTAACACTAGACAGAAATAGCTGGAGTTCACTAACATTAACACAAAAAAACCCCAAACAAACAAACAAAAAAACCTTGCAAGTGTCAACTTACTCTGTTTCTCCAATGCACGACAAATTATTTAAAATATCAGCTCATTAAAATCATGGAAACTCAAAAGTGGTTTCATAACTACATTGTAACACAGTTCTTTGTGTTTACCATTTGCCCAGTGGCTCTATCCTGTAATGCATCAGTACATCAAAGCAACTCTTTGGCTTAAAGGCAATAATTTTAGATAAGCAAGAAGAAAAACAAAACAAAACAAACCAAACAAACAAACAAAAACAAACAAAAAACCAACAAAAACAACAACAACGACAACAAAAAAAGATTAAAAAAAAACCTACACAAAACAAAACAACACTTAGAGCCAATGTCCAGTGTTGTGATAGTAATAAGGAAGCCCCTTTCTCAGTGAAGCTAGATTCACATTTTTTTGATTGCATAGAATCTAAATAATTTGCCTACATTCTAATATTTAGGATATAATTTGGATTTAGTTGGGTTGACCTCTTGTATGGGGGTGAATGCTTGCCTACACAAAACAAATTTCACTTGACTGTGGCTAACTTTTTCTTACTACGTATCTCAAGAAGCTGAAAAAGGTTTTGACCAATTATATCAGAATAGGTTAAGTTTTTAGGAGCGTTGCCGACATCACAAATGTTTTTCAAGTCTACATAGGGAATAAGCAACAAGCAAGGAGACAAATGGAGCATAACTATTTTGTGGGATAGATGTGCTGTGTATTAGATCCTGCAGTGCTTTTCTTCCTACCATGTGGACTGGGGAAATAAAGCATTAATGCTTCTCTTTTTTTTACATGCCTGGGTTTTCTACCAAAAGAAGTTAGAACTGGAAGGGGATAGAGCACTTAGCTTCTTGAGGCAACCAAGATGGCTCTGGGGATCTGAGATTGGTACAAGCATTTCTACAGGCACAGTCTTTAGACCTTGTTGACATTCCTCTCAAATATTTTCATTATATTATCTTCCTTACTGTGAGTGAGATTCACTCAAGATGCCCTTTAAAGTCTGCTGTAGCATACAACCACAGAAAAATGGAAAAGCAAGGACACGCATTGTGGTATTTCTGCAGTTAATACATTTTGTGGGAAATGTTCCTGTAATGACATTATGGAGGTTACAGCATAATCAGGGAAGTATGACTGGGTTTATTTGAGCTTTAATCCAAGGGTATTGTCTCTAACAGTTGTGTGAAATCCATATACTACTATGGTATATACCTGTGCAGCCATCCAGGTGGCATGTGTTTTGTTGTAATGAATTCTGGTAGTGAATATTGAAATGAAAGCAAATGAATTTCACACTCCATATACGAGTTTATTCTACTAGAAGGAAATATATCTGGATATATGTAGCTGAGGTGGGGTTTGTGCCATATGACATATGAGATTCCTCCTGCTTGATTTCCTGTTTCAATATAGCAATACAATTCACAGCTTAACTGACAGGCTCTGAAAAATAAAGTAATAATGGCCTTGACAGAGCAGTGTGGAAAATTTTGAATTTCCTGTTGTAGGTGTGGGAAATTTTGTTCTCTGGGACTATTGAAACAGCCTATTTTAAAAGCAGTCACTTCACTCAGAAGTGTATCTCCTAACTATACTATAAAATTATATCAATTAAATTTAAAATTATAATCTCAGATGTAGTACATGGTTTTATACAGAAATAGTTTTTAGTAACTGAAGTATTTTACTACGATGATTTACTTCTAATCAACTCCTTGAGTAGATTTTCAGATACTTGCATATAAATAATGAATTGCAAAACTGGAAAATAAAAATTCAGCTAGTCATTCTGGACAATATAGTTTAGCTGGTGATGCAATTGCATTTAAATGGGTATAGGAAAGTTTTTTAGTGCTATTTATGAAGAGGGGAGTAAATCACCAAGGGATAGGATGAAAGAGAATAAATTATTTTAGACTATGTGATATAACGGAGTATTAAAACAGAGTGCAAACAATTGGGTTTTAAATGTTAAGACTGGGTATTATATTAACACAGGTTTTGAAATTCCTAGCTAGCGTGCCAGATGCCAGAATCAAAAAGTATGATTGACAGCCATATGACAATGGAGAAACAGAGATACCATTAGCTGAATGTAATGTTTTTTGTTTTGTTTTGATATGTGTGTATGTGTGTGTGTGTGTGTGTGTGTGACAGATATACCAGGAAGATTTTGTACTTATTAGCTGGAGTCTTTCCAAATACAGAAGACAGGAAAAGTAAACTAACCTGTTAGCTTGTCTGATTACATGAATTTATTGAAAAAGGGCAAATGCACAGTGACAGTAGCTGTTATGTCATCTTGACCATTTAGACTGTGTTTTTAGAGAGTATTTAGACATTCTGGTAAGAGGTCCCAAAGTTATAGCACATCACTACAGAGAGTGTGTTTTCTGTTCTCTATATGGACACTGTTACAAAAGTCTTACGTGGTGACTTCTTCTAGGAAGAGAGGAAATGTCCTCAAGTTATGCTAGGGAAGGTTTAGATTGGATACTAGGAAAAAAATTCTCCACTGAAAAGGTTATCAAGCATTGGAACAGGCTGTCCAGGGAGATGGTAGAGTCCCCATCCCTGGAGGTAGTTAAAAGATGTGTAGCACATAGCAGCATGGTTAAGTGGTGGACTTGGCAGTGTTAGGTTTACCATTGGAATCAATTATCTTAAGGGTCATTTCCAACCTAAAGGATTCTATGATTCTATCATCTTAACTGAAACTAAGAGTTATTTGCATAATAGTACTGATAAAATTGTTTTTCTAGAGCTCTCTGAGGAGGATTGACAGCATCTGCTAAGCTGTAGGTCTGCGAGAATTGATTTTCTTACTGATTGGCCTGAAGTAAGAGATGTAACCAAATTCTTCAGTCGTCTCAAGGTCAGCCCTGATCATCCTCCCAAGTACCTCTAATAAATTAGTTATTTTTATAGAGCTAAATTTCTCTAGCAGGAGAGAATATAACAATCTCAAGTGGATCCAGACATTGAGGTTTATTGAAAAAGCAAGGGGATTAGAACTTTTACCCTACTAGATTATCACTCACATTCACTTAATTTTCCCCTCAGCATTATGTTTTGTAGGTCTCAGCCTCTCTTCCCAGCATGTAGGTCCCTGCTGACCAAGGAAGGCTGGGCACAAAGTTGTGTTGGATCGTGCCATGCCTCTCCTTGCAGTTGCTGTCTTGTGTGTTACCAGCCAAGGTCCCTCAGTTTTCCTCTGCACTCATCTCCATGTATCTTCTCCAACTTCAGGTCCTTCCTCAAATTCCAGGATCTTTCCCTCAGCCAGTGTCTTCACCACCTTCTTTTAGGCCCCTTCTTTCCACAGCCACTTCTCTTTGGCGAACACAGCTTTTATGCTCTTTGTCCTCGGTTTTCTAAGTATATCTAAATAGTTTTTTATATGCATAGACAGAATGTATGATCAGCTTCCCAACTCCTGCTTCTGTTTCATGTATCTTTATTATTTGGAAGATTTTGGACAAGCTCCCTAACTTGTAACTTGTATAACCTTCCCTAAACTTGGACTTCATAAAGTTTAAGGAGGGAAAGTATAAAAGTCCTGAACCTAGGGAGAAACAACCTTATGCACCAATACATGCTGAGGGGACAACCAGCTGGAAAGGAGCTTGGCAGAATAGGACATGGTAGACACTAAGTTGAATCTGAGACAGCAATGTGCCATTACAGCAAAGAAGGCTGATGGTATCCTGGGCCACATTAGGTGAAGTGTTGCCATCAGGTTGAAGGAGTTGAGCATTCCCCTCTCATCAGCACCAGTGAGGTCACAACTGGACTACATTGTCCAATTCTGGGCTCCACAGTATAAGAGAGACATGAACATACAAGAGAGACTTCAGCAAATGGTCACTATGATGATTAAGGTACTGCAACATACGTGATAAAAGGCTGAGGGAAATGGGGCTGTTCAGTTTGGCAAGGAGGGTCTCAACAATTAATATAAATACCTGAAGGAGGGGTGCAAGGAAAGTGGAGCCAGGCTCTTTTCAGTGGCGTCTGCTTGACAGGACCAGAAGCAATGTGCAAAAACTGAAATGTAGGAGATTCCCTGGCTCTATGTGGCCCAACCTGAACATGGGAGTTGGACCAAATGACCTCAGACATCCCATCCAGCCTCACCATTTTGTGATTCTGTTATTTTGTGACTTTACACAATGGGTCTATGTCAGAAGATTAATGTATTTTAATATGAAAAGGAAAAGCAATGTTATTGCATCGTTTATCAAAAATTAAAAAAAATAAAAAAAGGTAAGGTAATAAAAACCTACAGCAGGAAACAATTCTGAAGCCTAAAAGACATAAATAGTGAAGATTTTTGTTAAGTTTACTCTATTTCTAACAAACGCTATGGAGAATTATCAGATTTTTTTTTTTTTTTTTAATCAAAGCATTTGAGATATTTTAGTTTCCTAAATGTCCAAATTTGTTTTGAGAACCTCAGAACTTATTTGTATATTTTTGAAAGAGCTGCATAGCAATGAAAACAAAGACAGAGTGAGAATACTAGGACTTTTTAAATAATTGAGTCTGATTACATTAGAGAGCTGGAGAAAATGTTCAATAACTAACTGTAAAATTTTTAAATTTCAAAACTGTTACTGCTCATTTTTGAAGGAAACTGTGGAAAGTAAATCAAAGTCTCACGTACACAGACTTTAAGAGATCAAATCAAAGTCTCTGCTCTGAAGAATATTTCATTACTGACAGACAACATAAGAAGTAGGAGGAAATGAGGGAGACCATTCGCCAGAATAGCTGGTAAAGCAAAGGTGATGAAGTAGGGTATGAAACAGTAGCTTTGGTGTTAAAAAAGGTTCTTTACCCTGTGTCAGAAATATTACTGGTGATCCTTGATCACTGCATTTCTGACCAAGTTAGTTATTTGAAGGGGAAATTGTATCCTAAAGGTAAAGACTCTTTAATTGAGAAGCTTCCATGAAATTTAACATTTTGATAATTCAGTGCATTCTAGTAAATAACATTATTTTTGGAAAGTTTCCAACTATCTGCTTAAAATCACACCAAGAGCCTTACTTTTTCTTTTGTTTCACAAAAGAAACCAAACAAACAAACAAAACAAAACAAAAACACAAGGAGTGTTTGAATTCAGATTTTTTCTCTTACACTTTTACACTTAAAAGAAAACTTAGCCAAATGCATAGGAAGGCCAGAATAATAAAAATGAGCTAAAAAGAAAACAGGAATCTTTGTCAGTTTCATGAGTCATAGCTTTGAAGAAACAAATACTATATTCAGAGCTGTATGTTATTTGTGGCTTTCTTTACAATCATCTGGAATTTCATTTTATTTTTTGTTATCATCTGATTGACTGAAACAAGTAGTCTCATATGTGTAAATTGATATGATGCCTGCAACTGCTAATACAGCAGATAAGTAGGTTATGCTGGTGCGCTGGAATTTCTTTGAGTATGAAGATATAAACTATGCAATTGCAGAACTGTTACTCAACTGGAACTATGTAATACAGCTATTTTAGCCTGTAGATATAAAATTATTTTAATCATATAAATGCCTACTAAAAAGTTGGAGAACTGATGATTTTTTTTTTTTCCAGAAGTCATTCCAGAGCTAATATTGAAGACAAATAACAATTGTCTTGTCTTGTATCTATCTTGCATATGGACATCTGAGACTACAAATTCAAAAACTAGATTTCTTAAAATAAGTAGGTGAGTATGTCACTGGCTGTCCTCATTGCCTCTTTTCTATTGCAGAAATTTCCATTCTACCATTCAAAGCCTTATGTTGGAATAAAATTTATTCAAAAGGATGAATCACACAACACGTAACCACAGAGGACATATTAAAAATGTCTATTTTGCTTCCATTAGCACTTCATTTTTAGGCCCTGGGAAGTTCTTTTGCAGACATAAAGTTTTTCATGCCGCATTATTGAATAAAATAACAGTCAGAACATTGAGATCACTTCAGGAAAAGTGACAGTAAATTTCTGAAGAACTGGAAAACTAAGACAAGTCTTTGCTGCATGAACAAACATTTACAGTCTGGAAAGTCAATGAGTTAGTGTTTCATGAAGTACTAAAGTGACTTGCATGCAATATCCTGAATTTAGTTGAGAGCTTCAAATTTTGAAAAGGCTGGGAAGGCAGCTCTTTTCTATTCATTTCCTGAAATCTCAGAGTTTCCTTTGAAGAATATTACCTGAAGAATTTAAATTATTTTACTTCACTTTCTTCATTTCTATTTATTTATCATTTATTTCTTCATACGTACATAGGCTTTTTGTAGAGATATGTATAGAAGACAGAATGCACAGAAGTACATTACGGGTTTTTTGTTTCTTTAGAGAAGAAGAGTAACAGATGGATGAACTCTGAGAGTGCAAGGAACAATTACAACATCTTTCATAAAGATCAACAGAAGCCTTCAACCATCAGTTGTCGAGCTACATGGTTTGGTAGAATGGATTAGGAGTCGTTATCTGCTGACAGGTCATAGTGCCTTTCAGTTGCCAATATATTTTAAAACTTTTATGTGCTGTGACATCTTCTGCAGAGTTGTCAAAATAATGCTAATGCCTGAGCACAGCTCAGGTCAGGTAGTCTCTACCTCTCATCTTTGTCAAGTGAGCCACATATTCTGGCACAGATAAGAAATGTTGAAAAACTAAACCACAGAAAACTCAGACAGGTGATTGGTAATTCTGAAGTGCCTCACTACCATTGGAATAAAGACAATTCCTCCAGGCTGAACATTGCTCAGTATACTTTTACCACTATGATGTAAAAAGCAAAGCTTCCAAGTAAAAGAAGGAAGACATAAGATGTAAAAAGATCAATCTTTTAGTAGGTTTTCACTCTGTTGATCTCCTCATCCTCCAATAAGTACCTAAAGTACTTCACTGCTTGTTGTTTGCTGTATTCAGTAGTTTTTTACTGATGCCAGTCATACTGCAGATGTAAAAATTATGTTTTGGGGAATATTGACAATTCTAGCTGCATTCCAAATCTGTTGATAAAGAGTCAAATGTTTCGTAGGATGTGTATGCATCATACCATATGTATCTCACGATATCTTCCTTCAGCTTCTCATTTTATCAGAAAACCAATGTGTGAATTTCTCATATCAGGATTTGTAAAATATTTCATAAGATAAATTCAGAATTAATATTTCATATATATGTGTACGTAGGTTACAGTTCACATCAATCAAAACAAATAGAAATGATGAAGCTGGATATATTTTAATTCTTCCATATATATACAAGTGCATGTGCGTATTTACATATACAGGGAAAAATGCATTATGTGTATACATGCGTATACATTCTTAAAAAGTTTTAATTGTAATAAAGCTAAATAAGTTGTTGATAGGCAGTTTCATTGTATTTTTTTCAATGAAGTTCTAATTCATTAACTTATTGTTGACTTTCTTGAAAGGAACAATAAGAACAGTTCCTAAACCATGATTAAAACATGAAGAGGAATGATAAGTTTTGAATGAATATTTAGTTCAGGATGTTTATGCCCTTTTTCAAAGTTAATGAATGAAAATCAATCCAGGTTCCATTGCTGAGCAGCTATTTTCCACCCACGAGAGAGCTGCAAAGATGCTAGTCAATAATAGTACAAGAACCAATAACATTTTAAAGTGTTAAATCAGACAAGTAGATTTTCAATTTAGCCCCAAAGCTAGAGAGTGATATTTTACATTTGAAAGAAAAACTCCCTCTCGTGTCTAGAAATCTCTTGAGCTAAGGAAAGAGACATGAGTTCAGGACTAAAAGGTCAAGAGAATAGATTCTGACAGTCTAACAGTTGGGTTGGATTTCTCATCTGGCTATTAAAGCTCCAAATTAAATAGCATTTGTTTTCTAGTTTTGTTTTTCTTGCAAGTCTAAAGTGACTCTTTAAATGAAAAGTATAATATAAAAATGCATAATAATATAAATATGAACTATTCTGTTTTCCAGTTAAGTGGAACTAGCAAAAATGTTTACCTGTTTTTAATAGATCCTGAGACTAGAGCTGGTTAAAAAATAAATAAATAAATGCTGATCTAGAAAAATCCAGTATTTCAGGGAAATATTAAATCCTATCGACAATTCATATGGAAACCAAGAAGCTAAATCCTTCAGCTTCCTAACTCTTCCAAATAAATTAAGTAATTTTCCCAGGCTCCCACAACTCATTTTACAGATTTCTGCTGCTCTCCATCTGCTGAGCTGTCTCTCTCCAATCCTGTGCACACCACAGCTGTTCCTTCTGTGACCCAGCCAAAAAGACTGCACAGTTGATGAGCAAAAGAGCTTTCTTACCTGGTCAACAGGCAGAGATCCCAGGGAAGCATACAGTGGCATACAGTGGCTGTCAGGACACCAGCTTGACCAGGTTTGCAAGGCAATCAAGTATTCACCTATATGCATTTCATAGGGTGACTGATTAAGGTTTCCTTAGAGACTGTTTCTGTTGGTTCTTGGTCTGGAGTTTGACTAAGCATTTCTCATGCTTTCCAGATGGCTAAAGCAACTTGCTTCCCACATAACTGGCCTGCCTGATTGCCTGGCTCACTGTACTGTTGACATCCCCAAAAATGTAGAAATAGAGGTTTTCCTGGAAACAGCTAAATTCTAATAGCAGCTCTAGGAATTGCTATCTGATGATTGAATGCTCCCCTTGCTGACTCACAGAGCTCACTCAGCTAACTTGCTGGTTTGCAGAAACCTAGTAAGAAAGTAATTCATTAAAGGGCAGCTGGGGAAATTCGGAAATTCAGTGAAATCTTGTGGGGTTTCAGTTCCACTAAATAAAACCCAATACTTTTTAACTTTTTATTTTTTTGAATCAGGTTACAGTCATTCGTAAATAGTAGAAATGTTTTGCAGGTCGTACCTTTTGTTCCTTAGGCAGCTCATGCCAGCACAAGCATATGAATGGCCTAGTAGACATGTCCTTGAAAAAAAAGTAAGAGAATTCAAAATTACAAGGTTTTTTGGTTTTGGGGGGGTTGCTTTGTTTATTTGTTTGGTTTTGTTGATGTTTGCTTTTTAATATAAATTATATAGTTAGATGCTTACACTGATGGGAGTTCTTTATTTTTCAGCAGATTCACTTACTGATAACTCTGCTCCTTTTTATCAGCATTCTAGGGGTATGGATTAAGACAAACATCCTAATCCTCACATTTATATTTTCTTTCACCCTAGTTTAGATAAAATCAGATTTTTACTCTATAAGCCTTAAGCAGGATTTACTGTCACTACTTCCAGTCACCACTGTGTGGTTACTGATTCTTTTCCTCTCCACCATGAGATAGTAAAGTACTGGATATTTCCATTTTATGGCCAGGGCTCTTAGAAGCATTAATTATAATACCTCTCAGCCTGAAGTCTGATGTACTCCAAGTCTTAACTCTAAGTGCCTATATCACTACAGTTTTTCAGGATCCAAACACAGGTTGCTCACAATCCTAACCTGTCCTTTTATATGCTATACTTGGTACTGTAACTACTCGGTAGGAGAGACACCAAGCTGCTTTATCTATCACCAATCACAAAAACACTCTCTGAGGCCAAATGGATACATCTGGGCAATGTAAGCATCTGCTCAAGCATTCTGATAAGCTCAGGGCCTCTTTCCCTGTAGTGATTACGAAAAGAGTTTGGGTGACTACAGATAACATATGCTGAGATTAGTATTATTATACACTGAATGATCTGTCCCAGAACTCACAGAAGATACAAGTGCAAGGTGCATCTTATTACTTGTGAATTACAGTCCTAATTATTAATGTATGGTTTCCACTTTGTCCCTGTATTGTTTCATGTCTCTGTGTTCTCTTACTGCTCCTTCTTCCTACTTCTTCGACAGTGTACTCAATTTAAAGATAATAACTTCCTTAGAGTCTTTAAACAAACCCTAGAGTCATTAGGTAAACACTTTCGATGATTATTGGAACATGGTAAGGCTATTAATTTTTTCACTTTTAATAGTATATATTTCCCTAGTTAGTTTTCCAGGATACAATTAGTTTTGGTGGTTCCAAATGCTCACTTGTTTAATTCATTTGATCCTTCACTTACATGCAATAATGCCCACAGACAGAAACTCAAACAATCCTCATGCCTCTGAGATGTGAATATATTTGGTATATACTTTTCTCTATTAAAAGTAACGCCATAGCAGAATGTGTACAGTGTTACTGTGAAAATCTAGGTGGCAAAATGTGTTTTGAGGCAAACCATTCAAATCAGGGCATTGTGACAAAGATCTCAGATTTAATTTTTATCTATTACTCAAGCATATGCCAAAGTAATTTAATGAACTTAATGATTTTTTAAATATCAGATAAAAAATCTGTGTAGCTGTATGAAATATAAATTGTGAGGAAATGTATGTGGCAGAAATAAGATCTGTTAATAGAAAAAGCAGTATATCTACTACAAAATTTTCCACATTTGGAAGACACTTCTTTAAAAATCAAAACAAAAAATAACAGATCAACCTTATAAATGTTAATTACAATGTATACATATTTTTACAGATTTTTGATAGAGACATGTAAGTATTAACACCCTTCTCCAGGAAACTCCTTTAAAAAAAAAAATCATAAAATTCATACCACTCATCATAATTGGTTCAGTATTATTTAAGAATTAAAAGTTTTGTAAATATATAAAAGGCATCAAAGTTATTCAAACAAGCCAAAGGATTATAGTAACATCTATATTCCTGAATGTGTGGACTGATTCACTTTATGGCAATTAAGCTGGTATGTCTATAAAATTACCTTAAATGGAATAAAGTTCTATCTTGCTAATAAAGGGAAAGATTATCAATTGAGTAACTGTTTATTCACATAGTAATTCATAGTCTCAAATCCAACATATTAAACTTTATCCTTGATGGAGATGGAATCTACTCCTTCAAGATTCCGTTTTGAACAGTTATTTTAAACAGTTATTCTTGTGCCTTTTCCATATGTTAGCACTGGAAGGTATTTCAGAAATTGAAATTTTGTGGTAAGATTATAGACCTTGCAAGTGTAGGGAAACTTGGAAAAGACTTTGTATCATCTGACACTAAAAAAAGAAAAAAATTACAACAAACAAACACCCCCCCCCCCGCACACATGCAAAAAAAAAAAAAAACCAAACAAAAAAAACACATAAGTTTTTTTTAGGAAAATCTCATGCTTTTATATAAAAATGTCAAAACTTCAAGGGTCACAATTTAAGGTTGATGGCACAGACAGACAATTCTTGATTATCTACATTTAGCTGCCAGATAAGTGTACTCTAGGTGATCTAGTATTGAACAAATACTAGACAGCATTTCAAATAACAATGCAAGCATTAGGATGATTCAAGCTACACAATTTTCATTTTAGGATGATAAAAATTAGCAAAAATCAATAAGGATATAGCCAGTGAATTAGCAGGCACTCAACAAGTATTAGAAGTGCTATTCTTTATTCAAAGTATTCATAATCAAGTATTAAAAGTCAAAGATAATTTGCATTTGTACTAGCTGGAATCTCTACTTTTTTTTTTTTTCTTTTTTTTTTTTTTTTCCCCTGAATATGCAGAGGTTTTCAGTATTTAGAGAAATTACAATTATAGCAGACCTAAGCTAGCACTACCACATATAGTAGACACACCTTACTAAAAACTTGGATCTGGAATGGTGTAGAGCTAGGGTGTCAAACTCATTTTCATCAGGGGCCACTTCAGTCTCACGGTTGCCTTCAAAGGGCCAAATGTAACTACATTTATACAGTCCTAAAATTACATTCGGTCCTTTGAAGGCAACTGCAAGAACCCTGGTGAAAATGAGTTTGACAGCCCTGGTGTAGACTTTCTTTTAAATCACAATACTTTTTGTTTAAGAAAATGACCCAGCACTGGCTCTTATAAGAACACATCAGTGCAGCCTCAACTGATTTAGTCTTTTATCTAAGAAGAAATATTTTGCCTAGTCTTGGAACCCTCTTCTAAATGCAAATTACTAATCTCCTAATAAAACATCTATTTTACTCTGCAGATATTAATCAGGCTAGCACCCCTTTCCATTCAAAGAGAAACTACAGGTTAGGCTCTGTTGCCTTCCTATGACCCTGGGTCACAAATTAAGCTGCTGAAACAGAAAGCATATGGGATACCTAGCAGCACTAGGATCCTTTCAGATCTTTAAGAAAAGCATTAGTCACTCAAGATAAAATATAAGTTAAAAGTATAGGCTCTTTTTTTTTTTTTTTTTGTTTGCCTTGTTCTGCCAAATATAGGTAAGAGTGTAGAGAACAAAGTAACATAGGTGTATACTTTTATTTTTCAAAATGGGTTTGACAAACTTCCAGATCTGATTGAGGTATCTTAGATTTATGCTAAACAGGTATCAGGAATTGAATAAGAGTAAAACAACACAGAATGAGGTCTCTCTTGCATACAGTGGACTGTAGGGCTATTATAGTCTGATGCTGCAGATAGTTCATGGAAGCCCATTCTTTAACAATATGAATGTCTATGATTACAGTTAACTAGCTGAAAATATGAACAATCCTCTTGAGTGAAAAATGTCAATTTTTACAAAATTACCAACCATCCAAGAGAAATTAAATAACCATAACAGGTCACAAGGAATGTCATGATTTAGACCTGTGAGTAGGAATGCAATATCTGTCTTCAGCTTGCATTGTATTTCTTCATAACATGAACTAAAGCATAGAAAGTGCCATTTTTAGAAGCTCTTGACCTAAAACCACACTGGTAGGTCACAATAGATTTTAAGTGAGTTTCTATATCTAAATGCCACTCATTTTCTCACTCTTTGAAAGGGCAGCTAAACTAGTACAGGATGTCAAAGAAAGGTGGAAATGAGTGAAAATATATCCTTTGAGGTCCTCTGAACTATTTTTAGTTCTTTCTGCCAGGGACTGCAATCAAACAATGCACAATGAATATTCATTATTGTGCTGTGTAATCAATTCTATTATTTGTTTGCAAAACTAAGTTCAGAGGAAAAAGACACATCTAGTTGGACCACAGAGCACTGTCTCTCTGACTCTTTCACTTCCGAAGTGCTGACAGTGACAGTATTCAGGAAATGAGACATTTCTCAACTAATATAAAAGACCATTTTTCCTGTTTTAATTAACTTACGATATTTTGTTGAAGGCAATAGAACTGTGCATATTTGTGTCATCAAAGTTTTGATCTTTAATAATTTGCTTTAAGAGGGCTTGAATTCTTTTTGATTGTGACATATTCTGTATAAAATGCCTTGATTTACATCATCTTCAAGTTATTTTTATTCCCATTTACAACACTTGCATGTTACTCTTACACAACAGTTATCACTTAAATGAAAATTGATAGACACTAAGTGTTGGGCAGTTTATTAAAAAAAAAAAAAAAAAGAAAAAAGGGAAGAAAAAGGTGCTATAGAAGTTGTGTTGCATTCTGGCAAGTAGCTCAATGGCAGAAAGAGACAAATTTTTGCTGTGAGCAAAACTGTCATGGGAAACAGTCTTAACCATTTTGCAAAATGGTTACAAAAGCTTCCTAAACCTTGTTCAACTTTACAAGTCTGATGAGAGTAGAACATTTGCAAAATGTTATTTTCCACCTGTGTTCTTTAACTTTTAGAATTTTAGTCTAAATCCCAGTGTGTTTCATTGCTGCAATACCAGTATGCCTCTTGTCATTTTAAGAGTTTTGCTATATAGCTGTGCTCACTTTTAGATATTATTCACAGCAATAAAGGCAATTTATGTGACTCCTTTGTTTAATGGTGAACAGGTATTATTAATTCATGATCTGTAAAACTTGGCTGGAACCTCATAAACACACAACTGAGAATACTTGCTAACAAATATTTACATGAAATTATTAAGTTATTCATTACAACAGTACACATAGAATTTGATTGGTATTTCTTACTAGAATTAAGGCATCACAAAACATATCTCAGAATACTTAGAAACACCACCTGCATCATTTTAAAGTGAATCCCAATGTTCTTGTTCTATGAGTGACTTTTGACTATAAAGGTTCTAGTTTCTGATTATTCAGCAAAAAAAGCAGTTTCACAGTATACACAAAGATAAAAACAGTTTATATCTTCATGTACTCACTTGTCTCTGTAAAAAAATCTATAAAAAATTTGTTGAAAGAAGCAATTTAAGGAGTGGTACAATTTGCTGAAGAAAAAAAAAATCTTCCAATAAACCTTGTGTTCCCACTGTAGAAGTTTGTTTGTTTGTTTTCCTCATTTCTTCAAATGCAGACTGCATGTTTATTTTCTTAACTCTGAGCATGGCTAATTTGTAGCTGGTTTCAAAATGTGAGTAGTACACTGTAGCAAATATTTTTCTCTAGGCTTTCCAATAGAATATATGAAATCTGGAGACAGGAAAAAAGAAAGCAGTCAACAGAGCCTTCATGGTCTTGATTTATTGTGTGGAGTGGGAGCTCTTTTTTAAAAAAATCAAGTTTTGTGTTAAATCAGATTTTGTGTTAAATCAGATTTTGTGTTAAATTTCAAGTTGCTTTCCCCTATCAGCAGGGAAATTAAAAAGCTTTTGGAAATGCTGTCTTTTGAACAATGGCAAAATGCTTTTAGAGTTTAGTCCCCACATGTAAGTAATGGGGGTTTGATCCTGTTGTTCCAATTGTGTGATCAAGAGCAAAACTAATCTTTGATAACATAATAGGAAGGATGTAGGCAGTTCTGACTCAGTGTTAAATAAACATTTGCTCTGGGAATCCACGTAAATCAGAGGAATCACTGTTTTTGAATCTTGGCCTTGGACGTGCTTAATCAGCTAGAATTTTCTATTACTGAATTTTGAATAGTCATGACAAAACTAATTACTTTACAGATGAGCAAAGAATTTTGGCAGGAAAAGTGGTGTCATTTTATAATGGCAAACGATATCTCTCCTTCACAATATGCAACAGTGATGTAATATGTGCAGTGCATATCAGAAGGGAATAGGTTATGCATTAAATTCATCAAATAAGAATTGTAGTGTAAGGATTTTTCACAGTTCTGAGGTCTTCTAGTCATCCTTCAAAACAAATCTATAGGACTGATCTCATTATCTCAGTTGTTTTGGTTGGTTGGTTGGTTTTGTTTGTTTGTTTGTTTTTAACTAAAATAGAGGTTAATTCAAGGAAAGCAAAGATGAATTGAGAATAAAGCTTTGATTTGGATTTGTTGCAAGGCTATTGCACATCATCCATCTTAGCCACATCTTATATTTGAGACTAAATCACTCAATTACTAGTCTTGTTATATAAACCCTTTCCTGAGGATTAAAAATTGTTTTCCTTAGATTCTCAGTGGTTTTGCTCCCAGGCTGTACTGGAAGGATATCAGCCTTCCCTTTATATTATCTATTCATATTCCAGATATTTTGGAGGGATGATCACTTACTAAAAGGCTGCAGAATTTTTGTGGCATGGGAATTGCTTATTATCTCACTCGACTTTTCCAAGCTATGACATACAAAACATTAAATAATAGCTACGATAATAGTTATTACCCAAAGCCACAGCAGGATTTTGTACATGAACTCACAAGTACCCAGTTCCCTGACTTGTATTTAAACACGTCATTTTATCTTTTATAATGATAATGGACATATAGCAATTTTTATGCTAGGAATGTAAAAGTTTTTAGAACTGTATACAGTATATAACTAATATGTGATAATGTAATGCTCTTGGGATGGAAACCTGGGAAGTTCTGTGTATGCCAAGATTTAGGTTTCAAACTAAAACCAAGAACCGTAACCCTTAGAGTGTTGTGCTTTGTTTTTGTAGCTAGAGCAGTGTTGATAACACACCAACGTTTTTGCTACTGTTGAGCTGTTCTCATCAAGGCTGCCTCTCCAAACACACCCTCCACAACAAAGGCCAGAGGGTGGGAAGAGGCACAGCTGGGACAGCTGAACCCAATTGACAGAAGAGATATTCTGTACCATATCATGTCATGCTCAACAATAAAAGCTGAAGTAAAATGGGGGAGAGGGGAAATTGTTATCAAGGTATTTATCTTTCAAAGCAACCACTATACTTCCTAGGAAATGGCTGGACATAATCTGCTGATGGGAGGCAGATTAAACCACCAACAAACAAAAAACCTCAAACAATCAAATAAAATGTTTTTAATGAATGGATGCATTTAAAAGAGATCATGATGAAATTATGAAATTAATCTTGACAGGTCATCCAAACTATTGCAGAATCACTATGGCATATAATTAGGTCATCATCCATTTGTTAAATTCCTCCTTAGAAACTTAAACTGAAAGAGCTTTTGTAGTTTCCTTTAACCATAACAGTGTTGGTGAAGAGCAATTAGGTGTTGGGTCAAGAAAACATTCATTAAATATCATCATAACAGAAGATGCCTTAAAATGAAACTGAAGATGAAGAGAAGTGTACTTGCTTTGGCTGTGACTGCATTTTCCTGAATTACTAGTAAAAACTCCTCCTAAGGCAGTGAAGAACTGAACCTTTAGAAAATATTTTGTTAAAGAAATTGTTAAAAATTCAATAGGTGAAAATAATTTTAAACCATTTGCATAAAGTGTAAACATACACTTGAAGTTAGAGAAACTGATTAAATGAGTTACTTCATAACTGGCTGCTCCAGAGGGAAAAATCACTGCATTTCAAAGCTGTTAAATGGATTGTTATAATCTCATTGTGCACTTGCACTCTTTTTTCTGATTACCTCTATATTGTGTCTCTCACATGTTAGTCAACAAATTTTTAATTACATTTTTTAAATTTCTTTTTATTTTCTTTTTTATTTTTATTAGGTACAAATGAGAAGTGTCTAATATTGTGGAACCCTTGTCTGTCTGATTAGGGGACCTGTGCATGCTGAATGGATGTTAGTATGGACAAATAATTTACTTGAAGTCTCATGAGATGTTACCTCTCCTTCAGATAGAGAAAAGGCTGTAAAAGGAATCATTAGGTCAATGTGCTTTCAACATTTCCTGAAAACATATCTAATTTATACTTCCCAATTTCTTTTTCTCAGTATGTATAAGATGGCAGTTAGCACTGCAATCCTATCATGTTACTCTATGAAACATTCAGAACACGGCCTGCATAAAATACATTGCACAAACCATAGTGAAATGCAAAAGAACTTGAACACTTTTATTGAAAGGAAAAAAATGGTTGAAGAAAGTGACAAAGCCCCTACTTGTTTAAATGACACAAGATTAGGTCACTGCTGAATTTTGCATATTGCATTTTTACACATTGTATTAAAGCTAGTTAAAAAATGGATTTTTAAAAGCCAAAAAGTCATGAAAAAAAAAAATTCTAATATTTCAGTCAACAGAAAAGAACTGGTGCCAAAACTTTCATTAATAGATATCTGTTCAGTTGACAAACAACAAAAAGTCTTACCTTTTGGGAGCTGAAGATATATATATAAAATACATAAAAATCCCAAAAGTTTATCAGCTTCTTAGTGTTTTCAAGTGGAAGCAATGTCCTGTCAGATACAATGTGACACTAATATTATGTGACAAATTGTATTTCAGTGCAACGTGATTTGATGTGCTGATAAAATACAACTAGCAAATGTATATTACCTTTGGCAAACTAAATCCTGTCAAAACTAATGAAAATTAAAATATTTGCCTGTCACAGATGAGTAGAACTTATTTTTATGCTATTCCTTTCTGACAGGTAAACACATTGTGCTACTGAATAGGTACATCTAAAAATCACTTCTGTCTAAAGAAGTGCAATTTAGAGGAAGATCAAAAACAGTTCACAGAAAATTGGAATTTCTGATAGGGAGCTGAAGGATGAAAATATTGCACCTGGCTGGCTGAGGTCAGGTTTAACATGACATAACCTGTACACCCTCAGTGGGATGTTACTTGAGTTTCTCATATCTTGCCTAGGTACTGTCCTCAAAAACACTGTTGTCAAAAGAGCTTCAATTGAAATAAAATGTTGATTAACAGATATCTTGTGACATTTTTCCCATAAGTGGAACCTGTGGCAGTTCTACATCTGGCTGGTATTTGGGAGATATTTTTGGTATTTTTCAAGTTCATCTCCAGTTGAAGATGACTAATGTGCTAACTATAAAAGATTGCTTGAAGCTAAGCCCTGGGGTTGCTTGAGAGCATAGACTTCAGCTGGTAGTTAATCTGACCAGACTTTCAAATAAGGAAGAGGTATAGGAAATGGTTTCTGAATATTGTGTTCTTGGAAACATCAACATGCGTCCCAGCAAGGCTGACTGCTAGAAGAGTCTATGGAAACAATTTGAAAATCTTCCATTTACTTCAAGCAGTTCAGTCTTTGTCCTCTCTTTCCCTGATGTTACAGGTAGGGTCACAAAACTAATTTCACAGAATTCCTTTTTGAGTGTGATCATAGTACATATGTTTTAATTGCCTTTTCAATTAATTGTCATTGTCTGGTGGATACTTCTGCAGAAAAGGTTTTTGACTGAACTTTTAATCCCTATATGCAGTGATTTAAAAGCTGCTTTTATTTATTATTTTTTTTTTAAAGGTATTATTTACCTAGTACACATATCATCAGCAAGTGAAAGTATTTTCTTCACTCTATAGCAACAGGACAGATTGCTTCAGAGGGATTTGGAGATAAGCTAATTGCTTTCCTGTTTACACTGGTGGAAGTGAGAAGAAACTTTATGATAATTAATGTAGTCATTTGAGTTTAAAGATTAAATGACTGTACAAAGGATCAGAAACCAAACTTCAGACCTGTGTCGTGGTAACGAACAGAAGTTTGAACTGAACTGAAAAAAACAACAAAGCAGATGAACACCACAAAGAGTCCCAAATCAGACTAGACAGAGGATGTGGCTTTCTAAAAGTAGGAGATCTCTCTTCTAAGAGAAAGTTTCAGCGAGCTCATCCAGTGAGCATGAACTACCTCTTAACTGCTAGTCAGTGTCAGCAAAGTGCATATTTTTGGTAGGTTTTAAATAACTTTTCTTTTAATCAGGAGGGGTCATCAGAAAATCAAGACAAGGTGAACATGGAAATGAATAAAATTTGCTGATGTACTATTGAGCAGTTTGGCTGTAATCAAGTTTTTATTAATAATGAAATTCTTCATATTTTGATATCTGAATTACAATTGAATAATTGTATTTAGGTTCACAGTCATTAATATGCAATTCATTATAACAGTTACTGAAAGAAAATTATGGAAATATGTCTTTAATTACATGACATCTAAAAATATAAACTAAATTTCTCTATGTTAAATTGAAAAATAAGTTTCTATTCCCAAAGTCATAACAGATTGTTCCCTATAAATTCTACATGTAAAAATTTCTCAGATTTATATCCTAGCAGGAGAAGACTTAGAGAGAAGAAAAGAACTTAGAACCAAGTAAAAGATACATATTAAGATTCGTAATTTAAATTCTAATAGAAAATTACCTGTTATGACTTTGATATTAAAGTATCTGGAAAAAAAAAATTCTTGTTTTCCTGATTAAAAATGTGAAATATTTCAGAAAAGTAATATGAGTTGAAGCTAACCACTTTTTTTTTTTTTTTAATGAGGTCTCGCTAGTGAATGGAAGATGTTTTTTTATTCTACAGTGGACATCTTAGTACCTGTAGATTTATGGTTGGAAATAAAATAGCCTTTATATTCATTCTAACTAACTGGTTGGAAAATAAGCAGCTGTGATTTTATGAAGATGTAATCCCTAAATCTATTGAATTTTGATTGCTTTTGTTATGTACAACTGATTCGTTACACACAAAATTAAGAGATATCACTTTCTCACATTGCTATTATATTGTGACCAAAACAGTTATTTACTATCACCATTTACTGCAAACTGTTGTGTCTCAATACTCAACATTGTTAATTCTGTTCTATAATCTTTTCATAAGACTCTATAATTACTTAGTTAAGTCTTGTAAGGAGGAAAATTGAGATATCTATAAAAATAAGTGGGAATACTTTTTTTTAGGGTAACTAGAGAAGTAAAATATATTGAAATAGAGCTATGGGGAGTATTTCAACCATAATTAAGGTCTCCTTGCAACACAAAAGTAGAAGACAGAAAATAAAGTTTTACTTTTACTAATTATGAAGAAGGGATGAAAAGGGGAAATGGAATGATTTAACATTTATTTTTGTTTTGCATTAAATGTCTGGAAAAGGAGCTTGGGAGTCAGTACAAAACTTTTACTATAATTTCTAAAGAGTTTATTTTTGATATAAACTATAATACACGTATTACAATATGAAGAGAAATTCTATCTTCAAAAAGAAAATAAATGTCAGATTCATATTGTCCGACATATCTATAGGCTTTTCCCCAGCTATATCTCTTATGAATAAATGGCCATTTGTTCAGTTTCCTCTATTTTTTAGAAACAGTATCTAGCGTTATATGTCTAGTTTTCACGTCAGGTTCCACAGATGGGCTCAATTTGCCAGTTCTGCCACAAACTTCCAATGTGGTGTAGCACAAGACATCTGGAAGGAATCATCTAAAAGTGACACTTCTCACGTCTCTGTGTTTCATGGAAGAAATGAGGGTCTCCATTCCACTGCTGTGCATGAGGGGCAGGAAGCATTGTCCTCTCCTCACTCCACTGAGTGCAAGGCCAGCAAGACAAACCACTTAGAGGGAAACACAGCTTCCATGTAACTAAAATTGAGATGAATCCTTGCTTCTTTCCAATGCAGATTGCCTATTTCACCTTCTAAACTAGCACTTAAATAGATGAAATCCTTCATATTTCAATGGCCTTCTTATCCCCAGGTGACTTTCTGTTTAGTTCTTCGCATGCCCATTGCAATTTATCACCAATCACAATAGGTATGGTCTCTCATCCACAAACACGGTTCCTTTATACAGTGTCACAGATGAGATCACTCCCAAACAACAAAAATATATATTAAATAATATATATTTAAATGCTTCTTATATTTGTAAAACAAAACAAAACAAAAAAAAAAAAAAACCCCACACACACAAAAACACACAACAAAAACAAAAACAAAAACATAATGATATTCTAATGACCTTTTGTAACATTGAAAAAAGGCTACAAGAAACCTTCAGGCAAAATAAAAGAAAGAATGCCTTACTGCATGGACAAAGAGCTAAAAAGGAGAAAGACTCAGATTCCTTCTTCCAGAGGATCTTTTGTTTTGATTTTGTTTCTTTGTCTTTAATACAGAAACAGTCCTAGGCACAGGGGCCATAACAAGATTAATTAGATAGCTTACATTTCAATATCTTACCATAACAGAGAGGCAGTTTAAAACTGTGAGTTCAGTCACTTGGGGTTTATCTTCGATTAAAAAATATTTGTGAAATGGGAAATGGCGACTGTCTTAAGTAAGTGTGTCGTACTGTTTAAATATTGCCAGCTTTTGTTTTAAAAAGTATTAGAGAAAATTAAGTATGCATGTGACTAGCCAGTGTAAATAGCATGTAAAGTTTAATTGTTTCACCCTGAATTACATCTAACATTAAATTCAATAAATGATGCCGTCTGAAAAAAATGTTTTCATAATGGATTTCTAACAATTGACTGATCTTTTAATAGTAGTTGATGGTTAGAAGTTCCAAAGGCCAATGGGAAAACAATATATTTTATGAGGTAAATTACAGCAGCATCACTGAATTTATTAGTGGTTTCTTTTCTTTGAATGATCTTACACAACAAAATCATGTTTGAGCAGAGTCTTAGAAAAATCAGGCACAAATCAAGCTATCTTAGCCTAAAAAATATTAAATAAAGGTAATTTGTTGCAAGTGTCCCATTAAGACAAAATAGATACCTAATTTTTGACTGATTTCGGGAGGCAGATATCTACATATTTCTGAAAACTGACCATCATAAGAAGCAGTTTGAATGAGAGCTTTTGGAAAAATCTAGAAAAAATATGAACAATTTATTTTTCTAGAGAACATAGCTCTAAGAAGAAAAATAAAGTTCATTCATGAACTATGAATGTGACTGAGAAGTTACTATTTTTGTCATGCTCTTTAAAAAAATGACTAAACTCACAGATTCCACCCAGAACTTCTTTTGTGTAGTTCAGTGTTTTCTCTTTGAATAAACTCTTAATTTTGCAACTTTACTGCTAAAGAAGGAAGGATAGAAGTAAATTCTTCTTAGTATTTTAACCAAAAGAAAAGGATGTTTAGTGAATTTCATTTTGTTGTTTGTTGTAAACAAAATATTTAACCAGTAGCAGAAAAAAATGTTAAAAGGTATCTTTGTACAAATTAATGTTTTTAAAAAATCCCCCTTGTCTTATGATAAGCTGTATGATTTTTTTTTGTTTCAAGATGTCTTTTCACTTTTTTCTATTAACTATAAATTAGACAAAAAAAAAAATTGGTAGCTGAGAAGAACAAAAATGTCATGTTTCAAATGGCACTGCTAACATCTAAAATGTGAAGAATTTTTTTAATTTAAATTAGGGTAATACAGCTTTGTAGCTAGAGGTCAAAAATTTATATGCGTATTTCTGCAATCATGTAATGAAAAGAAACATTTAAAAGAAGAAAATGCAAAGTATCCTCCCCATATTCAATCTGAAACAATTATGCCCAAGAAAAAAGATTTTTTTTAATCCATTTAAGTTAAAAATAGTGCATGAATTAGAAATGAATTTTGTATCATAATTATTTTATTTTTTTAAGTTTTATGAAATGCAAAAGTTCATTGGAAGAAGGAAAATCATACAAATAAGTTGATACCAGAGTATCAGCTAGAGTAAAGTCTTACGGCCCACAGCCTGTTACAGTGCTCTGACACCCACAAAGTAAAGAAGTTTCTCCTCATATTCAGGTGGGACCTCCTATGTTTCAGTATGTGCCTTTTGCCCCTCATCCTATCGTGGGGTACCGCTGCAAAGACTCTGGTCCCATCCTCTTGACACCCACCCTTGAGATATTTATAAGCATTGATAAGATCTTCTCTCAGCCTTCTCTTCTCCAGGCTGAACAGACCCAGCTCTCTCAGTGTCTCCTCATAAGAAAGATGCTCCAGCCCCCTCATCCTCTGGTGGACTTCCTCCAGTAATTCCTTGTCCTTAAACTGGGACCCCCACGGTACTCCAGATGCAGCCTCACCAGGGGAGAGTAGCGGGGGAGGAGAACCTCCCTCAGCCTGCTGGTCACACTCCTGATACAGCTCTTGATAACATTGGCCTTCTTGGCCACAAGGGCCCATTCTTGGCTCATGGTGAACTTGCTGTCCACCAGGACTTCCAGGTCCTTCTCTGCAGTGCTGCTTTCTATCAGGTCAACCCTTTACCTGTACTGGTGCCTAGGGTTATTCGTCCCTAGGTGCAGGACCCTACACTTGCCTTTGTTGAATTTCATCAGGTTCTTCTTTGCCCAGTCCTCCAATCTGTCCAGATCTCACTGAATGGCAGCATAGCCTTTTGCTGTAGCAACCACTCCTCTCAGTTTCATGCCATCAGCAAACTTGCTGAGGGTGCACTCAGTCTCTTCATCCAGATTATTGATGAACAGGTTGAACAGGACTGGACTCAGCAATAACCTCTGGGGAACCCCATTAACTACAGGCCTCCAACCAGACTCTGGCATCATGCACATAAGGCTTCCTAAAATGGAAAACATCAGCAGGAGCTGAGGAAGCTGCCAGGAGCCTGCAGATCATGTGACAGCAGCTGATGAGACCTGGGTGGGTCCAGGAGCAATGGCAGCTAAACCCTTCCACCCCCAAATATAAAAGCAGGTCCTAGGGGGCATTAGTAACCAGGGTGGGCAAACAGGGCATGACACAGTAGCAAGGACATAGCATGGCAGTTTGCATGGAGTGGGTGCAGGAAAGGCACTGTACTTCTGCTGGCTTGACCAGGGAGCAATTGTGTCCAACCAGAAGAAAGCCATGGTGTCTCCAAGCTCTGCACCCACCATGACTGACACAGCTTCCTAGACAGAGCTCTGGTGGGAAATTGCTGCCACCCAGGTGTCAGGCTGCAGGGTGTGCCCCACTCTTATTCCAGTTTGGTCAGCATGAGTGAGCATGCCTGTGTTCCCAGGTGAAGGAACTCTGCTTAGTGACAGAGCTCTGGGAGGAGGTGAATAGGCTGAGGATTATCAGGGAGTGTGAGAAAGAGGCAGACTGCTGGAATTGGATGCTACATTCACTGGGGCAGACCCGACTGGCAGATAGGATGCATGATATGGAGGATTCCCTATCCTCTCTCCACCTGCCTGAATGCAATGACATAAGGAATTGGAGGCAATGGTGACATGTTCCTATCCAGTGCGGCAGGTGCATCTCCCCTGTGACCACGCCACCTTCCCAGGTGCCCTTGCGTAAAAGGTACAAAACTCTGCAGGTGGAACTGAACAATGATGAGGACAATGGTTGATCTAGCTTGGAGGAGTCACCAAAGTTAAGGTGACCTATGCCATGCATCAAAACTACTTTCATAGAGAAACAAAGACAGGTTGCTGCCATAGGAGACCCTCCCTGAGGGCAACAGAAGGCAATATGAAGACTGGACCTGCTTCTTAGGGAAGCCTGCTGCCTCCCTGAGGTCCAGGTTAAAGATTTGAAGAGAAAGTTTCCTACCCTGATACAGCCTTCAAATTATTGTTCATTATTGTTTTTTCAGATAGACAGTGATGAAGTTACAAAAAGAAGTCCAAGGGCAATCAAGAGACACTTTGGGGATTTGGGAAAACTGGATAAGGGAACAGGAGCACAAGCAGTGTTCTCTTCTACTGTTACAGTTGCAGGGAAGCAAAACGAAGAGTCAGCAGTTCAATACCTGGCTCTGAGCCTGAGGTCACTGTCAGATTTGAATTTTATAATCATGAATCAGTCTATATAATGCCAGGCCTGCTAGCAAGAGATGGGGTACACCTGTCTCAAAGGGGACAGTTAGCAGGTAGGCGGGCTCATTGAAAGAGCTTTAAACTAGATTTGGAAGGAGGAAGGGATAAAAACAGGTTCAGTAGAGGTAAGCCTAGAGATGACATGCCAATGTTTGAGAGATGGTGTGCTAGCAAGCTCCTTCAGTCTGCCATCTCAGTGGAGGCAGGGGATGCAGATCCATGAGACAGCAAAGACACAAGGGTTATTGATGTGTTATAAACCATGGAAGCACCTGGGAGTGGTCAAGTAGGAACTAGGGCTTCTCCCTCAAAAAAGGTCATGGGATCAATAGCCCAACTGAAGTGCATCTACACCAACACACACACCATGGGCAACAAGCAGGAGAAGCTGGACGTCATTGTGCAGCAGGAAAACCATTATATAGTTGCAATCACAGAAACATGGTGGGATGAGTCACACAACTAGAGTGCTGCAATAGATGGCTATAAACTGCAGAAGGCATAGGCAAGGAAGGAGAGGTGGTGAAGTAGCCTTGTTTATTTTGACTGTCTAGAGGTTGTCAATGGTGATTAAAAGGTCGAGTGCAAAAAAAATTTACATATCAGTTCTTCAGATTTGAACAAATTATAAACGGCACAGAAAAGTATATCAGCCATATATGTAATAAAATAGTAGGACACTGGCATCAGATCTGGTTCTCCCCAACTAGACTTTTCTATAAATTTTTCTGTAATTTGTGTTTAGATTTGAGTATTTGGTCCTGTACTGAATGTGGTTTTCTTAAGAAAACTGTAAATCACCTACCAAATGTTATAGGTGTTCAGGTAAAAAAATGTTTTGCACTTGGATGAATAAAAAAAGATTTTTTATTTCAAAATCAGATATTTTTTCCATATTTATTTCTTGCCCAATGAAAGCACAGTGGATCTGTGAATTTTAGGGTTTTTGTCTCATATATTTTTACTTAAAAGAAAGGAGAAAAGAAATGTTACCTGACATTCATGAAATGCTGGTCTGGTGTAAAATAGTCTCCTGTTTATTTTGCTAGCAGTCATCTTGTCTGGATTTCCAGATAGTTCTTTTGTTAGATTTCCAGATAGTTCTTTGCCTCTGACACAGTCATTTATAACATAATGTATTTGTATGCAACATATCATTGCTTGGATACACAGTTGATTGTCATATTACAAAAAATCAAATTACTTCAGTTTTATTTTAGAGCACTAAAGAAATTACTTTCAAATTTTATATTCAGGAAACAATACACAAATATTTATACAGATGCATAAAACTGATACTCCTGTAAAATTTGCAAAGTTGATGGCAACAAAGTTTATTGAGACTGACGATTTTATTATTGAAAGTGTTTAAGCCATCAGTGCCTATTTCAGTTTAGCAAGGTTCAATTAAACAAAAAAAAAACCCCAAATCTTTATTACTTTTGAAGATGCAGATTTAGGCAATCCTGTTATAGTGCAGATTGAAAGACCCATGCCTCTGTTGAATTTCACTGAGTTCCTTATAAAATCTCCTGGTTTATACTTAGCTTGCTACACAGGAAAAAAAAAAAAAAAAAAAAAAATCAAAGAACTCATTAGGGAGCATCTCTTTAGGTAGTCTCCAAATCAACCAGTAAGGAAATCCAGAGATCCGTTTCTAGAATTTTTAGGAAAAATACATGTTAATTATTGATCCCCCTTTTTTGTAATATTTGATGTAGTATTTCTTATACACTTGGAAACTACCAGAAACAGCCTCCTGAAGCCAATGACACAGTGTTTCTTTGGCAGACAGTTCAAGGGAATGAAGCAGAGATAAGCTTTATTGCTCTTTGTTTGAGAAAACACAAGGAACTCCAGCATGCAGACTGTCTGCTCAGGAGGATTGCTCACACAGCAGGTGTTGTCTTTCTTAGGTCTGGGGACTGGAAATGTACATGACAGCTGCCTCACCCTGCTTGTCTTATATGTGTAGATCAACTCTGAATAACCTAAATGCACAGGGACAGGTTCAGATGAGGGAATTAATTCCTTCTTTCACTTTTTAGGGCAGTGGGAACCGCCATATAGGACACTATGATGCACAGCATTGTCCTATAGGACAGCATTGTCCCAATAAGATAGTGTGATGCACTCCTTCTTCCCTAAAATGTGAATGTCTGCTTAGCCAACTTACAAAAAGATACTGATGTTCTCAAAAACATAATTTTTCTCTCCCTTCCCTTCCCTTCCCTTCCCTTGCCTTCCCTTCCCTTCCCTTCCCTTCCCTTCCCTTCCCTTCCCTTCCCTTCCCTTCCCTTCCCTTCCCTTCCCTTCCCTTCCCTTCCCTGTGTCTCAAAAATTGTTCTTAATACAGGAAAATTATTAGTATTTCTTGACTCTTTAAAATGTTTTCCTTTTAAGATCAAAAGACTCAGTCAAAACATTCTGACTTCGTTTTATTTGCTTTAAGCAGATTGTTCTGAGATATCTGAGCTCATGCCAGACTGGATTTTCCACTGCTGGTGTGAACACAATGTTAACTATCAAAAATGCCACCTGGACTCTCTTTGACTCATAAAATGATTTAGTAAAAGATTTGGGAGCTCCATGTCTCAGCTATGCTAAGCAACATCTCATTGTAAAATTGTTTGTTGGTGTTACTGGTCTGTAATTTTCTCAGTGTATGCAAATGTTAATTACAGAGAAATAGCTACAGTCTTGTTTTATTTAGCTGATTCCATGGCAAAGATATGTTGAGGAACATAGGAAGATATCTCTAAATTGAACAACTTTATTCTTAATAGTAACTTTTTATAAGAAGTCTCATGCATCTGACACTGCTGATTTAATGTTTGCTCAAGACAAATAAAATATTCTCTTAATGTATGACTCTATTTTTCTAAGCCCAGTTTATATAATATGTGTGATTTATAAGAATCCAAATTTATGAATCTTGCATCACCTTGAACTATGAAGTCTTATTTTTTAGTCATTGTTAGCAGTTTCCAATGTTGGTCATAGTGTGCCCTTGTAAGAGGTAAGAAGTAAAGGCTGTCTGCCTTTATTTCTAGGGACATAATTTTTAAAAATATTTTCTTTCACTTTTACTGGGAAAGGTGTATGCAACCTTATGCAAACCTCCTTGTAGATCTTTTCATATGTGAAGACACAGGTCACCTATAAATACAGTGTGAGAGGGTCACTACACCTTAAGCATCTGCATTGATTCTTACTGATTCATCTAGAGTTTCTCTCAGACCACCTGGAGAACAAGTGCACCAATACCAGTCATTTAACTCCCAGTGTCCTGAGGTCCTGTTAATATGGAACTGCCTGAGTTTACTTAATATTCCATAAGACTTTGCCTTGTGATGTCTGATGTCAATGGGACCATCTATACCTGGAAGTTAAATACAAGTTTTACAGGAATTATGACACTGAATACCAGTACAACAAACATTCAGAATACCTAGAGCTTTACTGGACAAGCAGGATAGATTCTATTCTAGACCATATAGCCACAAAATAAGTCTTTAATCAGTCTGTTTATGTTAAGGGTCTAATTAATCCCTATTCAGTTAAACCTATAGATGCATACTGGTTTACACATAAGATTAAATCTTGTTGATGGCATAGACCATTTGCTCACATGTTTTCTGAAATTAGTACAAATAAAAAGAGAGACATACACACACACAGATAGAAGAAGCAATTAGACAGGAGATCTCTCCATTACTTTCCATTAACTAGTGGCATAATAATGTGTTTAAATTATTTAAAAAAAAAATGTTGAGAAAAATATCAAGGAACTGTTTCAAAATATTGGTAAACACAAAGTCTTGCAAGAGGAAGGACATATATCTTACAGGTACAGAAAACTGATTTACTTTTACATGGCAGCAGTTTTAGTAAAAGCATAATTTTATTCAATAGTAAATCACAAAATTCTGTAAAAATGATTGCCCAAGACTAACAAAAATCTATAATATTTATTTTAAAATATTTTACAACAATTCTTATTTAGATATCTCCTTTTGTTTTCAGATTTGCCTTAGCAAAGCCTTTTTAAAATTTAACTTTAATGTCTCTTTAGGAACCAACACTGATAATAATTGGTGTAAAACACAGTTTTAGAAAAGTAATTGAAAATCTGAGCTTTACCTATGCATATTGAAAGAAGATAGAAAGGATTCTGTGTAATTTTCTATAACAACATTCAACGCACTCAATAAAGTATTTGAGATTGTTTTATTTTTTTAATGAAAGAAGAGTTTGGAAACATTTATATTATGCTATTGATTTTTCCTGGTTTCTCTCTTATGACACATTGTTGCAATTAATAGGAAAATCATTCAACTGCTTAAGAAAACAAACAAACAAACAAACAAACAAACACAATCCTGTAACATGTTACAAAAGTGTTTTAGAAAAAGTAGATGGGTATTGTATGCAAGTCTAAGGAGGAAAGGCTGGGCAAAAGGATGAGTATACAAGCAGTGGAATCAGTTTGCCAGGCCAGAGCAAAAACTGGAAAGCAGACCAGGATAACTATTTTGCTATGCTCAGAGTCTTTTCTTATATTACCCTTATCCTTTGAGTGGGATATCTAGTCAACTACATGGAGAACTGACAGCCTGGTGAATGACACAGTCTTACTGTCTCACTCTTGCACTTTCTGTCAGACTCATATTTTTCTTTAAACTTGTCTTTTGCATAAGTGTTGTTATTTTCTATCAATTACTGATGCTGTGCCCCTTCCTTTTCTGATATAGTAGCTGAAACGCAGTTGCAGAATCCAAAAAGCTCCTCAAATCTGAGGGGTAAAAGCTACAGATAATTTGACCGAAACAAAGGCAGGCTTGTACTTCATGAAACACTTTATAAGAAATAAAAAATTATCAGTGTCAGTAAGACGTTTTGTAAGGTGCCTGACCGTTGGTGTTGAAATACTTTAGGTTTCCTTCTCCTTGGACTTGTATCCCCCAGTCTCAGGTTCAGTGCGCTCCTCCTGAGCTATCCCTCAGGCTGTAGCCAGTCACTGCCTGGGACACTGCTGCTGACAAAGGCCAAAACCATGACAATTTGTAGTTGAACAAGTGGTAACAATAATGGTGTATCAGCATGTTCCCGCACCCTATTTGGTTTACTGTTGCAGATATTTCCAAGTAGCCTTCTGTAGGGAAAAGCAATACAGATATATCAACTAACATAAACTTACTGGAAAAAAACAACCAAACAAACAACAAGAGCAACCAAAACAAATAAACAAAAACCCCACATATTGACTTACTAGTTTGGATATGGCAGAGATTCAATCTGTTAGCACAACAGTATTTTGGTTAATAAACTCTGTTTATTAAATAATACATAGTGGTTTAGATATTGTGCTGCACTGATCTGTGGAAGTTCTGGTTCTGGGTTGCTTTCAGACAAAAAGGTATGATATTTTTATGGTCTCCCCTAGCACTCCTCACTACAATGGACCCAATTCACTAAGACATGGGACATTACAGATCTGATTTTTTTCCCTCTCCAATGTTTTTATGGAAATGACTGAAAGCACAGTGGTTTTAATGGGAAAGAATTAAGCTCCCTAGATACATGTGCAATGTGAAAGTGATTGAATGAGTATTCTAACTATTTGATATATTAGTGGCATGTTACAGGATTATGCAAAACAAAAATAAATAAAATATATTTGTGCAGATAAGACTAGAAAACTGAAGAAACTAGGGCAAGTCTTTCATCTTTGTGTGATTTGGTGTAATCCAGGTCATGCTGGTATTGGTTTTCTGCTAGCAAATTATTTGATAATTACTACAAAGTAATGTTGCTTTGACACATTTTCTACATCCATCTCAATTATACAGAAACTTTAAATAATTGCTGACTCATTTCAAAGTTTGAGCAGCAAGATAAGAACTGAAAAGATATTGATATATATATTTTGCTTCTCTTGGAGACTCAGAATAAATTAGGGTTCAGACAAGTAAGTTGGACAGTATAGGAAACTTCCCTTATTATCATCTAAATTGGCTTTTCAAGTATTTGTGTATCTGCCATTTCTCAGCGGCACGATATTACAGTTGTTACAAATGGGAAAATAAATTACATCTAACATAATATACTTTAAAGTCATATAAATAGGTCAATAATTAAGTTTCAGAATACCTAACTGTGAAGGATGCTGTTTTCTTCATTTTTTTTTTAGCTGGTAGAGAGTAGCAGTCAGAGGCTTTGAAACATACCCAAGTATGGGTGGAGAACTCAGTAATACATGCAAAAAACATACTTCCATTAACTACATTGGGAACAAAGGAACACCAACCTTGCAAACATTCTGTTCTCAACAGAATTTTCCATGGCATCCTGTAACTTGCAATTGCATATCCAGTGAGTCTTCCACATGTAAAAATCCAATAAAGAACTGTGAGAGCAGCCCTATTTAGGTCACCAAAGGAATAAGAAATTAACCAAATGAAGTCATTCTGTGGTAGTGTTTGCTCAGCAGTAAAATGACACAAAGGCACATCCACACTGTTTGCTAAAGCTTAATTCATTTGGATACTTGTGATCAAACGCTTTGAATAATCACAAAAAAAGTCAAGGTTGCAACATTCAGGCTAAATGAATCAGAGGGGATAAAAAATATAAAAGAAAGAAAACAAAAAGGAATAATAAGCCCAACAACCAAATTACATCCCCAAAATTGCTTTTTTTCTAAGGGGAAGCCAAAAAAATGCTGCCTTTTTTCCCCAGAAAATGCATTTTCTGAATTATGAAATAAACCAGTTTCTCTTCAGACTTTCTGTGACCATCACAGTGCAACGGTGGCACCTATTGGTCTGTTATGTACATGAAAATCACATTCTGCTAAGGGTAGTTTTTGTAAATTAATACAGTCCACTCTGTTTCTGCATGCTGAGAGCAGCACTAGCATGACAATTACTGCATTGAGGTGACAGCATGATTCATAGTAATAGCTCTGAAATTAGTAATTTCTTATTCAGGATTCTTCCCACATGTTGTGACTATATTCTTGAAGTAAAGCAACTGCTACCGAGCTGATCTTTTAACAGGTAGTGGGTCTATCAGTTCCTTCCAGAATAACTGGATCGGTACCTCCTTCTGTGCATTAGTCATTTCCTCTGATGTTTCCTGAGAAGACAGAATAAATAAGGGGAGCATACATGCGAGAATGGGTAATGGGAGTCCTGTGTGAGTCAAGCTGTGCAAAATGGGGTTTGCTGTTTCTTAATCTGTCAGAAAGAAAGAAAGAGTATACGGAAAAAACTGTGGTGGTGTGTGAAAAGAACAGGCATAGAGGACAGACATAGATTCACAACTGTCTCTGAGCTTGCTGTTCTGAGCAGGGGTGTTAAGCAAGCACATCGGTGACCTGTAGTTCTTTTAGCAAGTTTCTATCTGTTGACAAAAAGACTGTCCAAATTTCTCCATTTTTTTCCTGCCTTTTCTTATTCAGATAAAGAGCTTCCCCAAAAAAAAAAAAAAAAAAAAAAAAAGAAAGAATGAGAAAATAAGTTTGTCTTCACTACAAGAAATAAGTGGTAAATGTCTGAGAATATCTAAGTGATTCAAAATACAAAAGGCAGATTCTTCTTTAAAGAAATAATTAACCAAAACATTTGCCTACTTCTCTTTCTCCTCCTGCCATGCCCTTCCTATTCCCTTCTCTTTCCTCTTTCACTTTCCTCTTTCACTTTCCTCTTTCACTTTCCTTTCCTCTTCCTCTTCCGCTTTCCTTTCCCTTCCCTTCCCTTCCCTTTCCCTTCCCTTCCCTTCCCTTCCCTTCCCTTCCCTTCCCTTCCCTTCCCTTCCCTTCCCTTCCCTTCCCTTCCCTTCCCTTCCCTTCCCTTCCCTTCCCTTCCCTTCCCTTCCCTTCCCTTCCCTTCCCTTCCCTTCCCTTCCCTTCCCTTCCCTCTCTTGCCTTTGCCTATTCTCCTGAGTCACCTTAAAAAAAATAGCATATGCTTCGGCTTTTTCATACATATAAACTTACTCTGGACTATTTTTATGGTAAAGAATTTACAATTTAGATACTTTATTCAATTTTGTATCTGTTTTATGATTGAAGAGGTATATAGAGTAACCAACATTTGTAGCAAGATGAGACTATTATGACTTAGCACTACCTCAGGTAATAACTGCATTCCTATTATAGCAGGAAAAGGAATTCAGTTAAAGATATGAATGCTATATAGGCAAAAATAAGCAGCAGAATGGGTAAAGTGCCTTCAAGTTCGAGAAAATCTTTCTAGATATACCATGTTAGAGGTTCAGGGGAAAAATAAAGGAACAAACTAAAAGCTTGCATAGTTACATAGAAGAATAAAGGAGATGATTAAAAGTATGATATGTCCCTCAAAAAGTGGAAGTCATGCCCAAATAATACACAAGAATATGAATTCTGACAAGTAAACAATAAAACTATAAAAAGTGAGGCCAGAAGATGTGTATGATGAATGTGAAAACTGCCAATAACATCTGTTTCACAGCTTTATAAGGTATACGTGAGAGAAGCACAGGGCCAGTGGATGATTGGTGTTTAACGCAAATCTGTCAAAGGCATTTTCTTTCCAAAGGCTTTCTCTGTAGTATTGCTTTAAGGAATGATCTCTCCCTGAAACTAAAAATAGTAATCAAATGGATAAACTGGAAAAAAAAAAAAAAAAAAGTACAACTTGGGAAAACAAGCAACGTATAATAGTTACTCTCATTTAATAGACACTGGGGACAACAGGAAAGGATGCTCATGCATACAAATGCAAATTTTAAAAATGGCTCTGGAGAAGAACTGGGTAACTATAGGACAGGGAATCTGTCTTTCAATGGGAAAATCAGAAACTTATATGACAAGGAGAGATGGCAAATACATAAATGGAATCTTTAGAATCTATAAAGCTTTAGAACGAAGATAAAGCTTTTGTTAGGAAAGTAAGCTTCAAAATCTGTTTCAGATCCTTGAGGCATTCAATGAGGAGGTAAATAAGGAATTAAGATGAACAAGTATACTTTTATTTCAAAGAAAAAAAGAAGAAAAAGATATAGTGAGGTGCTCACACAAAAGGCATCAAAGAAGCTAAGGACATTTGAGATAAAATTGAAGATCTTAGTGGCAAAATAATGTCTGTAACACATTTGGAAAGAGTAAATGGTCAGTTTCCTGAAAGTAAAGGAGATCATCAAAGGAATCTAATAGGAATTTGTGTTGTCACCCCTTCTGACCAGTATACTCTTAAATATATAATCTTGAAAAGAGAGTGAGTAGTAAGGTGAAAAGTTTGCTGACAGTCTGAAGTATTGACAGTTGCTAAAAATGAAAGGTGACAAGAAAGACAGTTGCAAAAAAATGCAATGGTTTTGAATGACAATGATAAAAAAAAAGTGAACTTCAGCATTGATATACCAAGACTAATGGTCATAAAAGCAAATAAACATAAGCTTTAATTTTTCAAATATAGGCTGAATTTAGATATTACAACTCTGGAAAGAGATACTCAAAGTTCTTATCAAATATTGATTCTTTATATGGTTGACTAAAATGCAGGTGGAATTTCAGATTTGTTAAGTAGGACAGAGAAAATTATATAGGCCATGTCTAAAGCCATGGTACCTCCTCAAAGTGTACAAAAGATACAGGAAAGTAACAGGGATTTTTAGTAGTACAGAGTGCTCTCCATGTATGAAAAATTAGGATTCTTCATCTCAAGAATGAGACGATCAAATGGAATATGACAGTGTGCTGTAAAGATTATTTTAATAGATTATTTTTCTTATAACAGAAACTTAAGAAAGAGCACTGAATGAAAGATTCAAGCATCATGTACAAAACAAAAGTAAAAACCTGCCTATACAGTATTATCCAGTTTGGAAATGGATTGTGTAAGATATTTCAGAAGAATGCATGTGTGTAATGAACAGATATATTAGAGCTGAGTTGATAATGGTCCTGTAAAGTTACAGGCCTGTCACTAAACATTAGGACAAAACAAACTCATGATTTAATCTTGGCCATATGAAAACTCATTTGATTTCTTGCATGTACTGAATTCTCAGTGGATTATGGCTGTTGATTAAGGCCCAAAATGATCCGAGGGAAAAAAAATATATATATAAAAATAAAGGGTATTTAAATATCAATTTAATCTGATAATATACCATAATTTTTAATCCTGAGTAAAGTGTTTTGTAATATGAGTGTAGAGAGTGTAATAAAATTAGTTGCCTGACCAGCTTGCCTATTTCATCTTTTAAAGTTTTCTAAACACAGTATTCACCTTGAATTACTTGGATTTGTAGTTCTTGTTTTGGATATAATTGAACAAACTTTTAATATAATACTTCTCTACATTTTCGTGTGTCTTATAAGAGATACAGAGGCAGAAAAAGAAACACTGTGATTGTATATATTTCTAAGAGTGCTCAGGACCCCAGCAAAACAACGTTCCTAAAAAATCTATGTCTTGAAAATACTGCTACAAAAATGTGAAAGATTCACTGAATGTGGAAATTAGCAGCTAGTTAACTGTCACTTTAATACTGAGAGAGAATTAGACTCTCAACATAATTTTTGTTCAGCTTGTTGTTTTGTTTTGGTTTTTTATATCCCCAAGCTAGATTTTTAGTTATAAATAATTCATGAAACATTTTTTTTCCATTTAGTCCTGAGTCAACTCCATTGTAAAACTTCAAATGATAAGTTGGAAGGGTTTATAAAATCTGAAAAGTTAAACTTCAACATGTTCATGAACAGCTTTTATATGTCTAGTATAAAAATTAAATAATATTATCGCAGTATCTAAAAGTAAACAGAAAATAAAAAATCCATTCATTTTACTCTGGTAATATTTTAAGCTTTGAGTACCTTAAGAAATGTTGATTTGATTCTTCGATGCAAGTTAATTTTTGACTGCTAAAAAAACAGGAAATATAGTTTTTGTATAAAAATAAGTTTCAGTTAGTATCTAATATGACCTCAGGATGCTATAATAGTATTTGAATAATTTGAATTTACATTGTGCTGAAATAACTCGAACTATTCTCACAAGCATAAATGTATACCCAGTGATTATTTTCATCAGCTTTGCTTTTCTGAGACTTCCATATTTCAACGGTTGACTCATAAAGTTAGCTATTAAAGTCAAGATCCATAAATATTTTATTTGAAATGCTCTGCAGCTCTGGCTACCTGCTGGTACATTCAGATGGTTTGCTACACTCATACTTTTGGGGCATATATACTTTCTCACCACTACTAGTCAAGCCTTTGCACTTTTTACTCTACATTGTCTGTCAATTCTGAAAACTACAATTTACTTGTTCAGAAAGATGCTTCAGCCAAAATGGTGGTAAAGGTCAAAAACTCATTTGATTCACCAGTTGATTAGCATGTGTTTAAGTCTCCTCCAGAAGTTTAAAATTCTTATTTCCCTCAGGAATTTAATATTTGAAGAGAACACTTGGTCACCAAGTCCCCTGTCTGCAGGCAATTATGACAAATCATTCCCTTCATAAAATGAACTGCAATGAAATAAAACTTCATGTTGAGGGAGTTTGAGACTTCTTAAAAAAACCTTCTACTTCTTGGGAGACTGTTGCAGAATATAGTTTCTAGTAGTAAATCTACTTTTTTTTTTTGCAGGTGCTGTTTTGGACATGTGTATAACTCATGCAGCATTACTGACAAAACTAGGAACATACTATAAAACATAAACAATACAAATACTACAAATATGGTCTTGGTCTTGCAGCACTAGACAGTGTACTAATATATGGGTTCAAGAGGAGACTAGACTAGTTCATGTAATAGAATTTTGCTGATAGTCATTAAGTGCATTCATACGAGTTCTGGTTTGGACTGAATTAATTTTCTTCATAGCAGCCTGCATGTTGCTGTGTTGCTGGCTGGGGCAAGCCCACAACAGCATTAAAAACATATATGAATCATAACCTTTCTGAAGTACAGGTGACTGTAAAACAGAAGAGTGCTGGTGGCAAGTATTATTGCAAGCTTGCCCTGATTATACTCCAGGTGTCTGCTTTTGTCAAGGGTCAGCAAAAGGATATTGGATTTGTTCAACCTTGAATCCAACAACGATTAAACTCTTGTAGTTTTGCATTTAAGATAGTGCCTAGGTTAACATGACAAAAATATCATAACCAAACAAAGAAACAGAAGATTGTAGAGTACAGAAACCGTATCACATACCTCATCATTTTAGCAACATTTGCATATGTATTTCTTTGCCTCATGTTTGAAATAGTCTTTATTCTTGAGATTTTATAATTATAACGTAGAATGGGTTCAGTTCTTCTTTCCTCCTCTACCCCAGAAACAATATTGTTGCTTGACTTTAACTTCCCAAATGACATTCCCAAGGGAGAGGCTGCTGAAACACACTCAATATGCCTTACAAGGACTACCACAATAAAGCGCTTAATGAAGAAAAATATTTAATTTTTGCATTTCCTTGACAACCAACAAATTCAAAACACCTCTAAAAAATGTTTCCTAAGAGTAATGTATATTGTTATACGTGTACTTTTTATTTGATAAAACCAAAATAGGCTAGTTTCCATTTTCTCTTCAACATGTTTGTCTCAGCTACTTTTCTAATAAATAAGAATGGTCAGAGAATACAATTTACATTCTCTAGAACATTTTTAAATCAGAGTAAAGAAGTAAATATTCCTCAATACTGACTGAATATAAGCTTCAGAAATAATGTTATAGGATAAAATATTTTTATGCTGAAATATTTCATTTTTTTAAATGCTTAAAGACATGGAAAAATTTTCCACTATGGTAGTTAAGAAATTTCAAAGCCTATCATATAACAGAAACATCTCCTCCTGTTAAATGAAAGTAGATCAATTATAGTTGCTGTTCTTTAATTTCATTTGTCATTCTAAACAGTCACAGGAATATACTAATTGCATATTTTATTTCTGATGTTAAATGTTATATTAACATTATAAAAATGTTTATAATGGTAATTATATTCATAGCCTCTACAGTTTGTAAAGAATATAACATAGAGCTGACACTAATGTTATCATTTTTTAGAGACAGCTTATTCTTTAATGTTTCTCAACATGTTCTTTTGATCTTCTGAAATTACCTAGCCCATGTATGTATTTACAATTTTTATTTATTACAAGGCAGTATATTTTTGAACCTAATTCTATTGATAACCTTATTTTGCTATCTGTTTTGCAGTATCACCCTGCTTGAAATAGTATTGACTACTGAATATTTTTTTTAAATTTTTGCTGGTATAAACACAGTCTTACTGCACAATTACCATATAATGAACTTTGGTATGAATATTTAATTGTTATCTTCTCAAAAAACACGTTTCAAATGAACAGGTTAATTGCTTCAAAACCATACATTGCTTTCATTTCAGGTGTAACTACCATATTTTTCTGTCTAAGGTCATACATTTGTTTCTTCCATAAGAAACTAACAGGACTTACGCAAGTAGTTAAAAATATAATTGGTTCATGGTTGTATAGTTGCTTGTATCCATTATGCTAAAAGCCTTTCTATAAATCACACATTAAAATACTAATATAGTAAAAATCTATTAATGAAATCCAATTCACATATACAAAAGGAATTGCTATGTCTTTGTAGTTATTTCCTCAATACCAGAAATTAAAATATTCAATATCAATATAAAAATTATTAAAATTAACCTATATCTGTTACAGAAGACTAAATACAAAAACTTTACTTTCCTTATTTTATTAAAGTATTTGGGCTTTCTCACAATTGGCATTAAATTTTCACTTGTGAAAAGAACTGTGACTGTTTTCAGAAATCTCTTACAATATCTCAACATTCATGCAAGATTATTAACACAGTTCTTGAACTAAAATGATCTGGATATATTTCTTATTTTCTGCTTTACAAATTGCTCAATTACAACCAAATAATAATTCCTATATACACTGTTTCCTTCTTTTTTTATGTCCAATTTCTGCACAGAGCAACTGCTTTGCTTATCAAAGAGGAATGACTCTATCATGGAGCCATAACCACGCAGGCCAACAGCTAGACACATATTAGGTTAGATGTAATTCTTTAGATACATATCTTGGATGAATTTTCCTCCTCAGAGAAAGTTACGGACTACTTTTTCATCTAGCTATCAGCTGCTGAATTTTACAAAGCTTACTTCTGCATATGCAACTTTTTTTCTATTATAGTTATATATCTATTTATAAGCCTTTCAAATAAAGACAGACTCCCTTGCCACACCAGAAAATCATAGAATCATAGAAACACAGAATGATTTGGACTGGAAGGGACTTTAAAGATCACCTACTTCCAAGTCTCTTGCCATGAGCAGGGACACCTTCCACTAGACCAGGTTGCTCAAAGCCCCATCCAGCCTGGCCTTGAACAGTTCCAGGGATGACGCATCCAGAAGTTCTCTGGGCAACCTGTTCCAGTGCCTTACCACCCTCATGGTGAGGATTTTCTTCCATATATCTAATTTAAATCTATCCTTTTTCAATTTAAAGCCATTAACCCTTGTACTATCACTACATGTAAAAAGTCTCTCTCCAGATTTCTTGTAGGCATCTTTTAGGTACTGGATGGCAGCAATAAGCCTTTCGACAGGCTGAACAACTCTAACTCTCTCAACCTGTCTTCATAGGAGAGGTGCTCCAGCCCTCTGATCATCTTTGTTCTTTCCTTTGGACTTGCTCCAATAAGTCCATGTCCTTCTTATGTTGTGGACCTCAGAGCTGGAGGCAGTACTCCAGGTAGAGTCCCACCAGAGCAGAGGTGGTGAATCACCTCCCTCAAATCACACTTCTTTTGGTGCAAACAAGCATACAGCTTTCTGGGCTGCAAGTGCCCATTGCTGGGTCATGTTGAGCTTCTCATCAGCCAACATCCTCAAGTATAAGATGCCATTTTATATTCAACTTATTGCAGAAAAGAGAGATCAAAATTTTCATTACTAAAAGAGGTCATTTTGACTGCAAGTAGTTATTGTTCTGTGTGTGAAAATGTAACGCTTCACATCTAACCAAATCAGTCCTTTGAATGTTAAGTCCTCCCTTTCAGGAACCAAGTTATAGCACTGATAGAAAAGGAAAGTAATTCTGAATACTACGTGTTTTAATATAGTGATTTTCATGATTTCTTGCTTTAAAATCTCTAAGGTTGGTTTTCATTATTATGTTTAAAGAAAACTGAATTGAAGAAAAAAGAAATACTTCTCAATCCATGCAGTTTTAATATGTCTATCTCTAAAATCTAAAGATTAGAAGGAAAACTAAAGTAATTAAAATTAATTTTCACAGTCTGACTAACACATAAAATGGAATAATTTTATCTTGCTATCTGTCTATCTTGCTATTTCTTTTAACTGCCACTGCATGTTATATTATATATTATATTATTTTAATAAGCATCAGGCCCAGCTCCACTATCATTACTTAGGCATTAATCAAAGAAAATATATATATATATTATTGTATTCAGACCTTCAGACTAAAGATTTTATTTCACCGGTTGTAATTTCCATTAAAAATAAACTTGATGTCCCAAACAGTAATCACTACATTTTGTTAAATCTTTCGGAAACAAAATATTCATTTAAACCTATATGAGAAATGTTATTAACTAGTAAAGCAGAAGAATGATGTTATATTTACAACCACTTAGCTCTCTATTACAACCTAGTTGTTGTATCTCTGTGATTAAATACAGCTATGATTTAACAGAGTAAGGAAATGCTTTCTACCATTTTAATGAAAACAGCAGTGTAAATTGTGAAAAAACAAACTTTGATTTGAGCAGACTACACAATAATCTTTTCGGTAATAAGGAACTGTTAACATTTCCAATGAGCATACCAGATCAATAGGGTAAAAATTTTATAATTTTATCTGTGTGAGGTTACTTGCACCAGCTCTGTCTTCCTCTCCCTTAACTTAGGTACCCGTTCAGCAATGACTCACAGGGAAAACGATCAGTCATTGAACAGTGACCACTGCCAGGAACACTTGCACAGAAATTTCACAGTAAATATATCTCTTAGATTATCATTATTGGTTTGAGTGCCTCGTTGAGATCACAAGCCAAAATAACATATGACAGAGTATTACTATACTCTCAAAGGTATTTTCATAAGGTCTGATTTTTCTGAGGCTTGAGGCCTGGTCTTCGTTTATTGATTTATTTAACATAACCCATCTCCCCATCTGCCCTTTTATTCTTCAGTTAACTGGAAGATTTACTTAAACAAGTCAGAAAGATTCAGCTCCCTTGATGAATCTTCTTATTCCACAGTAACTACAGCAGTACCATTATGGTTTACAGCCACTTTGACTTTGCATTGATTCAGCCAAAATTATGTTGGCTGTATACTGAAAGAGGAAACTTTTCCTCCTAATGATCTCATTAGACTGTGATGAATAATATCCCCAGGGAGGTCATCAAAGCCATGTCATCAGCATTATTTAAACCTTCTACTCCTCTTAATCATTTTTATTATAACATTGTCTATGAACCCAAGCTAAGACTGGAAATTCCATTGCAGTGGGTACATGGTTAAGTACAGTCCTTGCCCTGAAGAGATTAACATCTAATTAGATCCGACATCTGTGACAGCAATGATCAAAATGTCACAAACATTTTTAAAGCTTGCCACAGGTTTGCCACCAATACCACCTCAGGCTCGAAATGTAAAAAAACATAAAAGAACAGGACCATGATTTTCAAGGAAATATGAGGCTTGCACACAAAATAGGAAATAGGTGCCTGGAATGGGATAAATTAGAGTCCAGAAGTTTATATTCACAATTCTCACCCTCCTTCTTTTTAATTTGTGCTGCTATTTTCATCTCTAGGATAAATTTGCTTTATTGCCATTCAACAATTAATGTTTTATCTAATTCACTTGTTTAGAAAAACTGACAGGTTTATGTAATTCTATAAATTAGACATAAACCTGAGGTGAGCATAAATAATTTTTGCTGTAGTTCTATCTAGCCATTATACATACATTGGTGCCTGATGGTATAAGCATTATTAAAGACACAAAGGATATTGTAACACTGGCAACATTTTTTAGTGATTTATCCATCTAGGCAGATTTAACCCCTGGATCACTGGAGAGAGGAAGGAACATGAAGTTACTCACCCAGATCTGAATCCTGTTAGTTCATCTCAGTGGGCATCTTAGCACTGAGTCACAATACACTCGCATACTGTAAGTGTAATTACTTATACCAGTCTCAATAGTGTGGTGTCCAGCTTTCTTACAGAAGGGCATTAGGAAGTGTGACTGGTATTTGTCAGGTATGATTTGTTCTTCACTCTGTCCTTCCTCCACAAGAGAAATTCTACATGCAGTAATGTAATATGATTTAGTGGCATTGTATAAATGTGAGAAATGGTGTGAGAGAGAGATGGGGAGAAAGTGAGAGAGAAAGAACACTTTCTTTAGCTCTCCAGAGATATAACAGTGTGAAAGCGTATGTGAATATGCAGCAATGTCACCTTATTGCTTGGAAAAATAAGAAAATCTAATTAAAGCTTATACACCTGTGGATTATTATAATTTACCTGCAACTGATGAAATGTGCATAGTAGAATTTATCCATCATCTCAGTTGTGTATCTCTTAATATATCAGAGTATTGTTTTCATTATTTTACACCAAGTTGTATTTTCTGTGTAATCTTATTCCGTGCATTAATACTGCCTACTTTTAGAATTACATTTCTCTAAATGGTGAAAGAAGGATTCAGGAAGACCTCATATGGCACCTACTGATTAAATAGAGTTATTGCCCAGTGGGCTGGGACAGAAGAGAAGAATTAGAGTACATGAGCTGTCTGTGAGACAGAAAGCATATGTGAGCCTTGTAATCAAGTATTTCAGTGGTCAAACAGAAAGCAAAACACTCAGCGTGTTCATGCTCCATAGGGACATTAGGCTTCAAACTTTTTCAGAGTTCATTGAAACAAACTGTAATGAGAAAATTATTGAAGAGAAGATCAAAGACTAGTGTTTCTGAGGAGACTTAGAATCCATGTTGCCTTTTATTTCAGGAAAACCTTATTTAGGTTGCTGTTCTTGCACCTCCATTGTTGAAACATGTAAGAGCTTTAAATGAATTATTAAATAACCAAAAACTAAGAAATAAATAATGGTAGTATAGCCTAGTGCTCAGGGAATTCCTTAGTCTGAGGAATATCTAGATCCCAATGAAAGGACACTATGACTTTTTGTATTTATAATAAAAATCCAAGTACTTCAGTAGCTACTCCAAAACACAAGTTCAGTACCATACAGTTTAGTGAGCTCTAATAACTGAATACAGAGAAAATTAGTCACATACAACATCATGCCAAAACATCTAAACGTGTTATGAGAACAGTTTTGATCATTTAGTTAGAAAAGAAGGACTGACCATGGAAGTGTATTGGGATTACATGGCAAAGTTCTGGGAATGAAATGAGGCTGCAGGGGTGGACTTTTTGAGGAGAGATCAAGGGCTGTGTCAGACACAGCTGGTTCCAGCCAGCTCCAAAATGGACCAAACATAGCGCCATCAGCCAAGCTGATGGTCCTCTGTACAAAAAGGTAACAAACATTCTGCAGCAGCTGTCTGAGAGAGAAACAACTCTGGAGACACCAAGGCCAGTTACAAAGGAGGGACAGGAGGTGCTCCAGGCACCAGAGCAGAGATTCCCCTGAAGCCCATGTTGCAGAATATGGTGAGACCAGTTGTCCGCCTGCAGCCCATGGAGTTCCATGGTGGAGCAGAGATCCACCTGCAGCCCAGGGAGGACCCCACAGCAGAGGACATGGATGTGCCATGAAGGAAGCTGCAGCCCATGGAGAGCCCATGCTGGAGCAAGCTCCTGGCAGGAGCTGTGCCTCATGAAGAATAGCCCACACAGGAGAAGGTTTTCTGGTACGACATGTGGCCTGTGGGGGGACCCATGCTGGAGTAGTCTGTTCCTGAAGGACTGTAACCCATACCATAGAAAGGGCCCATGCTCAAGCAATTCATGAAGGACTGTGTGCTATGGGAGGGACCCTGCACTGGGGCAGCAGAATAGTGTGAGGAGGAATGAGTGGCAGAAATGAAGCATTATGGACTGACCACTATGCCCATTTCCCATCCCCTGGGAAAGAGACAGAAGAGTAAGAAGTGAAGGAGTGAAGTTGAGCCTAGGAAGAACAAGGGGTGGGGGAAGGTGGTTTTAGTTTTTTCTCTCTTATCAGCTTACTGTATTTTTAATTGGGAATAAATTTAATAAATTTCCCTAAATCCAGTCTGTTTTGCCCGTGACAGTAATTGGTAAGTCATCTCCCTGTCCTTATCTCAACCTGTCAATATTCAATATATTAATCAATTATTTGGATGAGGGAATAGAGTGCACTATCAGCAAGTTTGCTGATGACACGAAGCTGGGAGGAGTAGCTGATACGCCAGAAGGCTGTGCTGCCATCCAGCGGTACCTGGACAGGCTGGAGAGTTGGGCAGGGAAAAATGTAATGGAATATAACAAGGGAAAGTATAGAGTCTTACATCTGGGTAGGAACAACCCCAGGTTCCAGTATAAGTTGGGGAATGACCTATTAGAAAGCAGCATAGGGGAAAGGGACCTGGGGGTCCTGGTGGACAGCAGGATGGCCATGAGCCAGCACTGTGCCCTTGTGGCCAGGAAGGCCAATGACATCCTGGGGTGTATTAAAAGGGGGGTGGTTAGTAGATCAAGAGAGGTTCTCCTTCCCCTCTACTCTGCCCTGGTGAGACCACACCTGGAATATTGTGTCCAGTTCTGGGCCCCTCAGTTCCAGAAGGACAGGGAACTGCTGGAGAGAGACCGGTGTAGGGCAATGAAGATGATTAAGGGAGTGGAGCATCTCCCTTATGAGGAAAGGCTGAGGGAGCTGGGTCTCTTTAGCTTGGAGAAGAGGAGACTGAGGGGTGACCTCATTAATGTTTATAGATATATAAAGGGTGAGAGTCACGAGAATGGAGTCAGGCTCTACTCAGTGACAACCAATGATAGGACAAGGGGTGATGGGTGCAAACTGGAACACAAAAGGTTCCACTTAGATTTGAGAAGAAACTTCTTCTCAGTGGGGGTGGCAGAACACTGGAACAGGTTGCCCAGGGAGGTTGTGGAGTCTCCTACTCTGGAGGCATTCAAGACTTGCCTGGACGCCTTCCTGTGTAACCTCATCTAGGTGTTCCTGCTCCGGCAGGGGGATTGGACTAGATGATCTTTCGAGGTCCCTTCCAATCCCTGGCATTCTGTGATTCTGTGAATTTTTCCATCTTACTTTCTTCCACTGTCCTATGGAGGAGGAAAGTGAGAGCAGATGGGTGAGGGTCTGGCAGCCAGCCCAGGTCAACCCATCACGGGAAGAAAACCTCTGAAGGTGGCATGGAATGGAGAGTGAGATAGAGCAAGAAAGACATGAGACAGTGGACTGAACCTTACCTCAATGCATCAACTTGGAAAAAAAAAATGGCAAGAACAAATTCATAGGTGTGAAGATTTTTTTTTTTTTTTTAATCAGACTGGAAGCAGTCCTTCAACTAGAATGTTAAATAAGGATGATTAATGGCAAAAGTTGTATTACGGAACATTTTACTCTGAGTTTGCCATTAAAACAGACTTAAAAAAAAAAAAAAAAGAAAAAGAAAAAATAATAAATATACTACTTGCATGAAAAACAATTAAATTGTGTCCCTATAGTGTTCCAATTCAACCTGAAACTCATAAAAAAAAGTTTGCTGTCTGAAATATAGTAAATGCCATCATTGCAAAGAGTCATAACAGCTAATTCTTCAGACTTCTTTCACCATGACTTTTGGATTTTTAAATAGTGATGAAAAGTTAATGGAGTGACTCATGGCTTAAGGCCATGGTTCTACATATACACAAGAACATTTAGAATAAGCATGTATTCTACGTAAGAAGCTACAAATTAAAATTATCATAGGCAGCATTACATAATATCTTTTAATAATGAAATTCTGAGTAAGTGTTCACATTTAGAACTATTTATCATGATTTTAGCTTTAAATTTGTGCTTTAATGCAAAAAGATATTTTACTAGCAAAATTAAACAAATGCTAATCTAGAAGAGTGCTATATGAAATATTGATTTTATTTTTTTTTCAGCATCATTTAACACATGAAAATGGAAGGGAAAGGACCTGAAAAAGTAGCTGTCAAAATATTTTCTGTGATAGATGCAAGATCCTTTACTAACATTATCTAAAAATAGATAGTCTTAAAAAACAGTTTCTGATTTTTGCATATGTCAGTGTAAAAAAGTATTCTCTTCACCTGTAAGAGTACTGCAATTGGAGATACTGTTTTAATTTGTGAAAAATGGCTTTCTAAGAACTAACAGACACAGACTGCTTCAGCGCTTAGATTACTATGTTTTCCAGTAACTCAGTACTAATTTCAAAGAATGGAAGAATGTCTGCTTTGGTAGCTTGGTTCAGCTACTGGATATTATCCAGTATGTAACATCATTTGCTCAGGAAGCAAACCACTAAAAACATGTTTCCTCCTTATAACAAATCCACAGAAAACATAGTTCTGCAAAACAGTTACAAAAGCAATAAATACAATCACTCCCTAAATTAGAAAAATTAAGCTGCTTAATTTTGTCTAGAATATTCTTGATGTTGTATAATGGGTCTCATCAGTCTCTACGAGTTAATTATTACATGATGTTTTCTCGTCAGCCAAAGAGCTAAATGCATGGCAATAACTAAGATTATAAAATGATACATATATGATACTGTCTTACAGATGATAGTTTCAGAAATGAAAAAAAAGTACTGCTTTCAATTGAATTAAGATGAGATTATACTTTCTCAACAATGGATACTTATTTAAATTAGAACCATATACGGTAATGCACTTATCATACAACTTACTTTCAATAATATGTAAGGTACACTAGAGATACAGTTTTAAATGCTTTTCAGATGTAATTTTTATTGTATTCAAGGACACAAACATAGATGTGTCATGAGTCAATGTACATTTTTTGTCGTCAGTTACTGTACACCAATGCTTACTACCTTTCAGTGAAAAGTGGGGCTGAAGCTTTCAGGATGACAGAAAAGCATTAAACCAGAAAAAGCATTAGGTTTTGTAAACTTGTCACAAAATTGCAATATTTTCTTTTCTATCTTGCTTATAACCCAAAAACAATTTGTAGCAATGGAACAGTGATGGGTTTTGATTCTACAATACAGTACGAATTCAATTAAGTGATGCACATTCTAAATAAAGAAAATGGTTTGGTCTCCTGGTGTTTCAAATGAGAAAATTCAATCACAGGAACAGTGAAGCATAGCCATTTTAGTTATTTATTTATTTTACTCTTGATCTCCCAAGTTTTATTTTATTAGCCTGCTTGATATTTCACAACTATTCTGCTAGCCTGTAGATAACATAAATAAGAATTGAACATATATTTATGACAGATAAAAATGTCATTCACCTTACTTTATCTCATCCATAGAGAAACTTTGTTTTATTGTTATTATATTATTGCAGGCCAACTGCAATTTATGCTGTGGTCTAGTGAATGCCATCTCTGATTCTGAAGATGAATTGCACTTAAAATATTTATCTAGCTAGCCTGGATAAAATTCAGGTAGTATACAATAATTTATTACAGCCATAATCTATTAACTAAAAATAACACATAATGGAGATGATTAAAGTATTTTCAATTTATCTATCAAAATATCTCCATTTGTTCAGATGAAATAGTTGTGCTTTGTATTAATATATTTCTTCAGCAAAAGTGCAACTATGAGTATGTTCTGCCTGCATGGAGTGAAAAACTATCACTGTTTCTGTCTTCTTGGGTCAATAGGAACATGTAATGGGTTTAATGTCTAGGATTTTGGGGGAAAAAAACCCGATGATATCATGACTATGCAGAGGTGTCTACAGCATATACAGCATAACAAATCACCTCCAAATTACCTTTTTTTTTTTTTTTTAATATGGAATGACTTCTTCAGTGTCTTCACTAATGTACCTTCCTATTGATTTAAATATTTGTAAACATCGTCCTGGAACTGAAGCCACAGAAAATCTTTTCCATTCTGCAAAAGCAAATATTGAGTTTCAAAAGTTTCAGTTTCTATGTCAATTATTGAATACAGAAGATCTTCTCCATCCTGAAATATACACATTAAAACCAGATTAACCCTTTTCTAACATGTAAATCCTGAATTTTAAATAACCTCTATATAAAACTGAAAGCAATACAGCATTTAAAAATTTTAAAGACTGTTTCATATAGAGCCAAAAGAACAGCACCAGTTAGTGCAGACTTTCAATAATAAAATGTATTTTCAAGACTAGTTATATAAAGTTCATCATCTTTTTAGATATGAAATATCTTTCCTTTTTCCTCACTAAAATAACTGCTTCCTTCCTTAACTCTTACTATGTTTTTCCTCGTATTGATAGATTAGTAGTTAAAAACAAATTGCTAGAGCTACAGGTATTTAATTATCATAACCAAAAAGTGCTTCTATCCTTCTGGGATCTCCTTTTGACTCAAATACATTTGGAGATGATGAGGGGTGTTTTTCATAGGTCCCTCCTGGGAAGTTATGTTCTCAAGTCACGTTTACATTAAAAAGATTTGTTCTGTAGCTCCCTGTACACTGTTTTGAAGACGTGCTTCTTGGAATATCAATTTATATTTTATTTGATAGACATGAAGAATGGTAAGAATAACAGAGTGAATTTTGTTGCTTGCTTGTCCTTCAGTTCAAAATTAGCATTTTTCAAATTATTTAACTTAGACTGATAGACATATAGGAATTGAAACTACATAGGCTTTACCAAAATATTAACACATTTAGAAATCCCTGATAGCATGAGCCTTGAGAGTGTTGTAGGGGTTTTTTTTATAACCATGAGCAATTTTTTTTTTTCCTGCTTGCTTTTAGAAGTCTCTGTTACGCAAAGAGGAAGAATAAAAAGGCATTCAAGATGGAAGAAATAGTGACATTCACAATCAGATTTGATGGTGAAATAAGCAGTTTATGTTACTGTATTTCATTAAAGTAAGTCAAACAGATCCTTAAGCCAGGAAATGGATACTTTACTATTTATAGTCAAATTGTGAAAAACTACAGTGTGTCAATTTAGAGGTCACACCAAACAGAGCCACATTCAAACTAATAACAATTCCTGTAATTAGCAAAATGTCTTTATCATGTATTTTATATATATATAAAAATATATTTTTATATAGGTATATATTTAAACTTAGCATTAACTGAACCCTAGTGTTCCTAAAGAAAATATGAAGCCTCTAGTTGAAATCAATGGGGATAGGCTTTGGCCCCAGCAGGTTGCAGAAATGTTTCTTTTCTTAATGGAGGAAAATGCTCAAACCACAACCTTTACCTTGGCAGCTCTTCTCAACATTTTAGGTCACATAATTTTGCTGCTCTGACACTGTCTCATTGTCTTCTTTCTCTGAATTTTTTCCATTTTGTTCATGTCCCCTTCTATAACCTATAATCATATTGATAATTAATGAAAAAATGTGCTGGAAGAAAATTATTAGGGTGACTAAACTTTTTTCTAGTTCTCTTCCCCATCTTACTGGGGTGGGAGTGAGCAAACAGCTGTGTGGTGTTTAGTTTCCTGCCAGTTTAAACCACTACACTTATTTAAAGTAAATACTCATTAAGATGAAAAAGAACAGTTATTTATCTTCCTTTTTTTCTTTTTTTTTTTTTTCCCCAATTAATATCTAGATTGATTAAGAAATTACTTTGAAAATGTAATTCTTTTAGGAGAGAAAAAAAAACAAAAAACTAATAACAACAACAAAACAAAACTCTTTGCGAACATTTATTGTAAGTAAATCCATAATTACTTGCAAGGAACTCAGAGGAATGATTGCTTACTGCACAAGGAAGGTGTTTGGAGAAGGTGGTGGGAGCAGGACTGAAATACTTGTTATAGTTGCAGCATCTCTGTTAATATTTTAACTTATTTTTCTAATTTATTACTTCAGCCAAAATTTCCTTTATTTTAGATAATAAAATAGTATAGGGAAAACCATTCAAGGGAAACATTAGATTTGAAAGTTTTTGCAACCCTTTGCTTTGATAGTTTTGCTGTTCTTGTGAATACTGTACTGAACCTGCAGAAATCAACCTTAATTTGCTCACTTCATAAATATCTCAATAATCATGATGTGCACCTAATCAGAAAGACTTAACTAGAATGTAACAGCTGTTCTTGTGCAGCACATTTCAGTTTTTTTCCATTTTTAGTGCTGAACAGAGGCAAACGGCATGCACCATTCATGGAAAACAGACTAGCAGGAAATAATTGAAAGCAGAAAACACTGGAGAGATTTGCTGGAAGTTCATCAATTTCTTCAGAGGTAAAGTATGGTCCTCAGCCCCTGTCTTGCCTGTTCTCTTGGTGAGCACTTAGTACTTTGATGGAGAAAAACAGGAGGAAAAATTCAGTGTGGGGAAAAAAAAAATAGATTGGGATGTGAAGTCTGCTGGAAGTAGGAGCACAGGAGCTGGGACCAAGTAAGAAAGAGGGCTGTAGCCACATTAAAAAAAAAAAAAAAAAAAAGAAAAAGAGATTACAACAGAAGGAAAGAAAAGATGGAATTGGTTGTGCATCAAGACGGTGACTAGTAAATGTGATACAAGCAGCTGAGAAAAAGGGAAAGGGTTGGGGTGGGAAGAGGAAACAAACTGCAGTGAGAAGCCCCTAAACAGGGAATGGCAATATGTCAAAGAACCTGGATGACCACAATAGGGTAACAATGTGACACAACACCTCAGAGAAATGGGCAGAAGACCATGGTCAGAAAGATGTACTGATTGATTGTAGATTATGGAAATTAGGCCATTTTTCACTGATGTTTACAAGTATTTGTAGCATAGTACACACCACAGCATGTGGTGTGAATAGCATGGCATAAAATGTAAGCAAACTGAAATAAAGTATAGAGTCTTGCATCTGGGTAGGAGCAACCCCAGGTTCCAGAATAAGTTGGGGAATGACCTATTAGAGACCAGTGTAGGGGAAAGGGATCTGGGGGTCCTGGTGGACAACAGGATGACCATGAGCCAGCACTGTGCCCTTGTGGCCAGGAAGGCCAATGGCATCCGGGGGTGTATTAAAAGGGGGGTGGTTAGTAGGTCTAGAGAGGTTCTCCTTCCCCTCTACTCTGCCCTGGTGAGACCACATCTGGAATATTGTGTCCAGCTCTGGGCCCCTCAGTTCAAGAAGGACAGGGAACTGCTGGAGAGAGTCCAGCACAGGGCAACAAAGATGATTAAGGGAGTGGAGCACCTCCCTTATGAAGAAAGGCTGAGGGAGCTGGGTGAAGAGAAGCTTTGCAGAAGACGAGAGTGAGGGGTGACCTCATTAATGTCTACAAATATATAAAGGGTGAGTGTCACAAGGATGGATCCAGGCTCTTCTCGGTGACGACCATTGATAGGACAAGGGGAAACGGGTTCAAACCGGAACACAAAAGATTCCACTTAAATTTGAGAAGAAACTTCTTCTCAGTGAGGGTGTCAGAGCACTGGAACAGGCTGCCCAGGGAGGTTGTGGAGTCTTCTGCTCCAGAGACATTCAAAAACCGCCTGGATGCCTTCCTGTGCAACCTGATCTAGGTGTTCCTGCTCCAGCAGGGGGATTGGACTAGATGATCTTTCAAGGTCCCTTCCAATCCTTAACATCCTGTGATTCTTTGATTCTGTCATTCTGTGAAAGTCTTTGTCACATTCTTCAACCCTTCGCTCTTTTGGAGTTATGAAACAAACTTGCAATACTTTGCGATGATATCATTTAAGCATGACTTTAACATGATTTTGGAGAAAAAAAAGTCATAATGGTGTAAAATTTGAAAAGCTGCCACATGGAAGGCAAGCAGTTCTTTTTTTTTACCTTTGGCATATGATTGATAGATTGAAGAATACATCACATACTTATCAATAGAAATCTGAAATTTTAAATAAGAAATATTGTAATGAAAATGTTTTTCTTCTGTTTTCTTATTATTTGGTGCATTTAAGTCTTATATATGCTGTTTCAAACCAAACTTACAGAAAAATAAACTATTTTGGATAACTGGGCTGAATATTCACTTTGAGGGCTTATGAAAATAGATCTAAAAGCATCAAGTCAAATCTTTTGATAAAGCTTGCATCTTCACACTTTCTAAAAAAGAGAGAAAGATGTAACACTGAATAGAAAATTATTTAACAAGGGGAAAAAAATATTCTAGAGAAAGATCCCTGAGAAATCCATCACAGGAGCTCTTTTATACCCCCCTTTAATTTTAAGCACTAAGATTAAGAACTGGTTTGTTTGTTAGCTAAACTTTGACCTATGATCCCACCTGCCACAATCCTCTCCACCATCTTTTTGCTTTGTTCACACTGATTCCGAGCTCAGTTTCTTCTCAGGCTGCTAATGACCAACTTGTATGGTTGGTTGTTATGTTTTTGTCAATTACAATACTGAGCTATTCCAGGATATTGCAATCAAGTACCTGTGGTCCACGGCGCACTGTCAGCACCATGAGCTCCCTTTGTTCCAGCGTATTGTTCTTATCAGAAATATTTCCTCTTCTCTTAGACTTGAACAACCCTGTTTCTTACTGTTCCTGAGCCTAACCCATGAAAAAGACCAGTATTCAAACTGTCTCATGGAGGCACTGCTTCTGGTCATTGACCCATGAGAGGTCTTGACAGCCTTGATAACTCCAGGTTTCACCATCGTGTCCACTGATACCATGCTTGCCTGTTAAATATGATAAGACGTACGTATTGCAGAGGATGTATATCAAACTGCTGTATGCATATAAGTAAGTTCAGATATGTAGAAAACCAGTCTCCAAACTAAACCTCTGATCAAGCTCTCAGGCTCATTATAAAGTCAAATATGAGGCTTTTGCCCTAAGAAAGGCAACTGGTTTTCCTCATCTTCTACTTATATAGAGACCCAAATTATTTAACTATTAAATTAAGTTAAAATCTTTTATAAAGGTCTGTAAATGTTAGCTTTCCCTTCTTATAAAATATGACACACAAAACCTTTTCCAGAAATCACCATTCATTTATGCAGTATTTTTCCTTTCTTTGCACGCTTTGGACAAAAGTTCTGATAAGGGAGGTCCTGACCTTCCACTGGTCAAATTTGTGAGTGACAGTCATCATACTTAAGCAAAAACTTTGTTATACTGTAATTTCTTTGCCAGTTACTGAGCTATGTCCAAACGAAGTAACTGAGTTCCAGTTATATTGTGACATCCCACTCCAAAAAATAGCCCTAAACAGGGAAGAAAAATAAGTTTTCAAGAAAGCTCTGTTATACCTGTTACAGTATGATTATAGCATTTCAGATATCAGAGATAGAAAGACCTCTGTGCTCATCCACTATCAATAAAAAATTGATCTCCACATCACATGCTCATCTGTAACACACACAACACTGGAAGGAAGATCCCATGAGTACAGAGCCGCAGGCTCTGCCACTGCCCTCTACCTTTCCCCAAGCACATTAAGTGCCATGCTTTTCCCTTCATTGCTCTCCTTTTATCTACTGTTCTAAACCTCTTTGTTCCACTGTTTTGTTGTCATCTTCTATGAACTGGCACTATGGTACTGAATGCTGATGAGACAATAAAGTATTCTAATTCAGGTTATTTTTCAGCTATCTTTCTTAGTTTAACACAACCATCCTGTATTTATATGGGGAATTTCTGCATCCAGGTACCATGTTAAGGTCAAGTAAATCAGCTGTTTGCAAGTACCCTGGATGTGTGAGGGGTTTGCAGGCATGAATCAACACTGCAACAGGGACAAAGAATGATAATGCGACACCCTTTTAACTTGTATCCTGGTTTTCAACCCCTCCCTGCCTTCCTAACACCCTGCTTGGGCTCTGCTTCTGCCGCCTTAGTCCTGTCTCTGTCACTGTGCAGGGACATTCCCAGTCCTGTCCCATCTCTGCTGGGTCCTCAGATCAGTCTGACAGCATTTCTGATTCCTTCCTCAACCTGACTGTACCAGTTACCACTTTCAACATAAACATATGCACAGTTTTGTTTTGTTTTTCATAACTAGAAGAAAAATAAAAACGTAGGACTTAAGTGACCCTTCAAGGTCACTGAGTCTGCTTCCCCCACTTAAGGGTACTTGTAGATGATATAGTAAGTGCAGAAGCAGTCATGTGAATGCTCACATTTATATTATGAAGGCATAGTACAAAATAACTTTTAACAGTCAGCAAAATAACAAAGCATTTAATCAGAGAAAACACTAATGCATTTTGTCAAAGAAAGCAAAAATTTCCAGAAACAAAAAAGCCTCAAGAGGAAATAATACAGTGTTTTTAAACTCACTCTCTATTTTTATTCTTAATAGGAGAATAATAAGGCAGAAAGGCTGAATATGAACAAATAATGTATCATGTATATCACCATTAAAAAGGAAAAGAAAGAAGTCAGATTTTTGTCACAAGTTTCATAAGAATTTGACTTGAAAAGACCCAAAATAACTCAAGAAAGATTTTTAGTTTTTGTTTGGCACCTCTGTCCAGGATGAGAACTCAAGAATATATAGATGCAGCATTGTTGTATAGTATTTTAGCCCCACCAAATTAGATTTGAAAACTTCGAAAACAAAATTTATTTTTCATTTTTCTTATTTTCTTAATAATTACCTCTATAACTGATAGAGGTGAAAAGCTGGGGGTTTTTTTCTTTTTTTATTTTTTTTTCCATAGACAGTGTAGACCTCTTGTTTACCTTTTCTGCTTTATAATTATTCATAGTGATCTATCAGAATATAGATTAAAAAAAATTGAATTCACGGAAGGTGAAAGTGGTGCTGATCATTTGGTGGAAGGAACTTGACAAGGTAGAAAAGCTGAAGCTTTTCTAAACTGCCTAGTGAGCCATCACTATGCTGCTTATAAGCTATGCAGGTACTGGTTTTCTCTGCAGAACTGAAAGTTATTAATTTTTTAAGAGATGCAAACTGTAAAGACTATCAGATCTGCTGGTGCTGCTATAATATCAGAAAACACATGGATTTTATATATATATATATATATATATATATGTACATATGGCTAGTAGCTGAAGATATGCTAAGGTTATTCCTCTATTTATTACCTCAATATAGAGCTCCTGCTTGCAGACCACATAACTATACACAGAATCTAACAAGGGTGAAACAGTAAATTTCAGTAAATTTATTTTACTGAAATACTATTTCCCTTACATAGATGATTATATTATTTCAAAAATTCTGTGCATGTAATTATTTATTATAAAAATTTATAGGGTGTTAAAAGTCTCAGGAGAGGTTTTTGTTCTTTGCTAAGCTTTACAGAAAATTGCCATAAATATAAGCTGTCTCTAAAGACATGTAGAGTGATAGCAGCAAAGATATTGTTTTACAGGAAGCATGTTACCACTGTCTTCTTAGGTTGCATCAGTTCACCTTTAGATGCAATATTTTTGTCTAGGTACTCCAGGTGCTTGCTGTTTTGAGAGAAGTCTCCTGTTTTGTTAGACAACCTGGAAGTTAGCATCTGCATCAGACAAAGACTGAGGACTGAAGACAGCCTGTTGTTGATTAAAAAATGCAGTTCAGCCACCCCCTGTTAGGTATTATTTTAATGACATTCTCAGCACCCTCTAAGCCTGATTAATTTAATGAATTATTCCCTAAGAGCATTTCAGGTAAAGATTTCCCAAGTTGTCTCTTTTAGACAGGAAGAGGAGACATTTAAGATCAGTCTGGCCCTGAATCGACTCATAAAACTAGCATAAGTATGGATTGACTGAAGAAGATCTAAAGTGGGTGGATGGTTATTTAAGTTTACCTGGCAAAGTCTGGGTTATAGTAGCACTGAGGTCACAGTCAGATACAGTACAGCCCTCAGGATGCTGCTTGGCCAGTTAAATACATCTTCTAGCTCCCTCCCACAGGCCATATCCATGCCCCAGCTCATGTTGGGACCTGTGGATTCTCTGAAGAAGCTTTTGAAAATAAAGAATGAATAGTATTAGTACTGTTCAGAGGAAAAGATTCCTTGATTTGAAAGAATACATCCAACAGCATTACATTTTCTATTAATTTCTCCAGAGACACTTCAAGAATGATATAGCGAAGAAATGTTTTGCTATTCTGTGGATTTGAAGAAGAAAAGTAATATTTTAAGATGTTATTTCTTTGGCAAGTGTTGTATTTGAATTTTAAATACTCTACATGGCTTTTGAGAGTTTAATACATTTTGTAACTGTGGTGGGTTGATCTTGGCTGGCAGCCAGATGCACACTCAGTCATTTTCAACAACAGGAGTTGAGACAAAATAAGATGGAAAAGCTTAGGGGTTGAAATAAAGACAGGGAGACCTCTTTAAAACTACAGTCATGAGAAAAATGGGCTTGACTTGGGGAAAATTAATTTAATTTATTACCAGTTAAATAATAGAGTTTGATAGTGAGGAAAAAAAAAAAAAAGAGACAAGTTAAAACAGCATGTTCTCCCTTGCCCCTGAGAGGTGCAAAGGGAAGTGGAAGACTACAACAAGTTTGTAACAGCTCCTCTCAGCTGCTTCTTCCTCCTCAGACTTTTTTTCTCCTCCAGCGTGCATCCTCTCCATGGGCTGCACTCCTTCAGAGTAGAGTCCTTCTCTTCTCCAATGTGGGATGTCGCAGGCTGCAGCTTCCTTCAGGGTATATTCACCTGCTCCAGTGTGGGGTCCTCCATGGGCTGTAGTCTGGATATCTGCTCCACACTACAGGGGATGCGCTACACTATGGGAGATACACTACACTACAGAGGCAAGGGAATTTCTGTGCCAGCATCTAGAGCATCTCCTCCTACTTCTCTAAACTTATAGCATTGTTTTCACACTTACCGTCTTTTCACTGCTGTGAAGCTTTTTTTACCATTTCTTAAATACATTCTCCCAGAGATAACACAAAGTCCTCTCAAGGGCATGGTTGTGTCCTGTAGAGTCCATTTTGGAGCCAGCTAGAACCATCTGTGGCTGGCACAGGGCAGGCCGTGGCTTCTGCCACTCCTGCATTTCCCATCATTGCCAAAGCCTTGCCACCTACATCTGATATAAGAAGTTACAAGATAAATTATATTTATTGCAAATATTATATAGGGTTATATACAATATTCCCAAACACTCTGTGACTTCTAACCTTCTTATCAACTTGTCTAATATTGTTGAGCTGAAAACATTCAAACATGTAAGAATAGAGACGATTATGGGGACTGGACAGGGAATTGTGATAATTCTGACAGGCACAATTAAAAAAAAATGCATTTTCCCTGCATTTTTGTGTTAATATAATAGGAACCCTGTTATAACCGTCAATGCATGAAAAAACAAAAGTGTCATCTTGCACAGAAATCTTTTAAAAGTCAGTATGTTTTATCAGTTAAAAGTTGGTGCAGAACTAACTTCAAGATATTTGTGTCTTTTTTTTTTTTCAGTATTACATCTAGATATGCAGCTGAAATGAACTGCACTAAAGTGCAAGGAACTGAATTCTGTGTTCATTGAAAATATAAAGAGATGATTGCAGCACTGATTGTCATAGCAACTGCAACATAACAGAGATGAAATATTTTGACATTATTCTGAGGTATAGGTTCTGTACTTACCAACTTACTGACACAGTATGAAGCAAGCACTCACACTTACCAGCTGGCATAGCAATGGGGAATGAAAGGTGATAGGAAACTATTGAAGAGCTAATCGGAACAGCAAAAAGTCCTGGGTTGTACATTATATTCAGCCTATTAGAAAAACAGAACATTAGAAACTCCATTTCACATCAGAAGATAGGGATGTAGAGAAAACCTAGAAATAATGCCTGGCTGAGCATTCGTATCAGGCTGCCAGTGTGAGACAACAATAAGTCTCCACGCTCTGATGAATGGATGAAGGACAGTTGACTCAAAGCTTGCCAACACACATGGCTCTGGATCTGTTCCTGTAGTAGCCTTACACACCACTGTGCTGGTTTGTCTGAAATTGAGTAGATTTTCTTCATGCAGTTATAAATGTCTCTTCTTTATAGCTAGTATGGTCCTTTGTTTTGGATTTGGTGTGAGAATACTGTGATAACACACCAAATTTCCCATATTTTGCCTGAGAAGAGCCAACTTATTTTATCTCTGTACCTTTCCAGCGTTTTGGATTTGGTACAAAGACAATGTAAGAACATAGTGATTTCTTAGCTGTTGTCAGGGAGACTAAGGTATTTTCTAGGCTTTCTGTTTGCATGTGCAAGGCATCTAGAAAGTGCAGGCATATATGGGACAGACCTTGACTGACACAGAATCAATTAAATATTCTCTTCCTTTTAGTGCCATGCTCTGTATATAATTTGAGCTGTGTTTTCAAGTTCATTAGCTCAGTTCTGTTCTGGTTCAGTTGCATTTGGGAGTTTCATTCCATCAGGAGTTCAGTGTTCAGTCTTTTGCCATTCTGCCATTTTGTAATTGGCCTTTGAGGCCTTCTGTCTTTTATCTTTTTGCTCTCTCACTGAGTTCAGCTGTTCAGGACTAGCGTGCAGTCCTATCCAGAACTCACTGTTCAGCATTACTGGAGTTTTGTAAGAAATTGCACTATTTATTATTGTTGTTATTGTTATTGTTATTGTTATTATGTTTTTATCTCAGCCCACAGGTTTCTCCATTCCCTTCTGGTTCTCTCACCTACTTGGGGTGTGGAAGAGGAGTGAGAGAGCACCTACCTGAGTTTTATTGCTAGCTGGACTTAAACCGTTCCAGCCACCACTCTTGGCCTGGTCCTTCGTCTTCACAGGTGAGTTCACACATCTGTGAGTGTAAGCAGCAGCAGCAGAAGGGGGTAACAGATGGAAAGAGTGTTGTGTATGGGAGAACAGGACCAAGAACAAGTCTTACAAGTGAGAAGCTGAGGGAACTGATGTTGTTTAGTCCGGACAAAAGGAGGCTGAAGGGACACCTTAGCACTCTCTACAACTGCCTCAAAGGAGGTTGTACAAGGTGGGTTTGGTCTCTTTTCCCAAGTGAATAGGACTAAAAGAAATAGCCTCAAGTTGTGCCAGGGGAGGTTTAGATTGAATATTAGGAAAAATTTCTTCATGGAAAAGGTTGTCAGGCATTGGAACAGGCTGCCCAGGGAAGTGGTTGAGTCACCATCTCTGGAACTGTTTAGAAGATATGTAGACAGGGCACTTAGGGACTTAGTTTAGTGGTGGAGTTAGCACTTGTTAGGTTAATGGTTGATGAAGAAGACTTGATGATCTTAAAGGTCTTTTCCAATGTAAATGATTCTACGGTTCTATGACCTGAATAAAATTTTTGCCATTAATTTTTAAACTGCTTCTCTAACCTTGCTGTTGCACACACAAGCTTTACCCTAGAACCCCTCTCTCCTTTAAAAGACAAAAGAACTGTAGGAGCCATCTGTAAACTGTGAAAGCAGCTATTCTAGAAAGAACAGGAGACTACTGTGACAGAGCTAATGCTGGTTATATGTTGTACTATTTAGTTTTATAGCTAACTGCCAAAAAGAAATCCATGAAACTATATTTGGGTTCTTAAATAGTTTAACCTGTTTTTCAAGAATGCTGAAAAATGTCCCTTCTCTGCTGTGGAATCTCATTGTCTTTACTCAGCAAGAATCACAGAATGACAGAAACACAGAATCATGGAGTGACTTGAGTTGCAAGGGACAATAAAGATCACTTACTTCCAACCCCCTTCCCATGGACGGGGACACCCTCTACTAGAATAGGTTACTCAAAGCCCCGTCCAACCTGGACGTCCAGCGATTAGGCATATACAACCCAAGAGCAAGCTGCTATTAGGTTTAGAGTTAGGACGAAGGTTCCATGCCTTGACCCATATACAGGACCTTGGACTTGTTGAACTTCATGAAGTCCTCACAGACACATCTCTTAAGCCTGTCCAGGCCCCTCTGGATGACATCCCTTGCCTCCGTCATGTTGACTGTACCACATAGCTTGATGTTGTCAGCAAACTTGCTGACGATGCACTCAATCCCATCGTTCATCTCACCAGCAAAGATGTTAAACAGTGCTGGTTCCAATACTGACCTCTAAGGAACACAACCCATGATTAGACTCCACCTGCACATGAGATGTTGACCATAACTTCTTGAGTTTTACCATCCAGACCATTCCTTATCCACAGTGGTCCGTCTGTTAAATCCTTGACTCTCCAGTTTAGAGACAAAGTTGTCATGCAGGACAATGTCAAATGCTTTGCACATGGCCAGGTAGATGACATCAGTTGTTCTTCTCTTATCCACCAATGCTGCAACCCTGTTGTAGAATGCCACCAAGTTTGTCAAGCATGAATTGCTCTTAGTGAAGCTATATTGACTGTCAACAATCACTTCTATGTAAGCTTGTAAGGTGCATTAACATGCAGAAAACGTCTGGAGAACCTGCAAACTTCTATCTAAAGTTTCAATGAAGCTATGTCTTGTCCTTAATGCCATTAGTAATGTGACAAGAGGAGCTGTATGTTAATTTAATTTTGAGTTATATTAGTGTTGAGGTTTTGATTGCAGGGTGGCAATAAAACCGTAGCAGATGTATTGTTAGCCCCCTCTTCCCACCTCTCCCCTGTTAGCCACTCCCTCTCCCCACTTCCCACTAAGGACAGGCGATTGGGAGGGAAAGAAGGACTGAGAGAAGAGAGTGAGAAAAATTAAAAATGTTTTACTAATGCTACTAATAAAAATAGAGAAGATAATACAAAATATACAAAACCAATCTTGAAAGTCCCGGCAACTGCTCCGGTAGATGTAGGACCAGCACCCAAAGTTCTGGACTGGACTCTGCAGTCAACCAGAACTGTATTCAGTCTGTAATTAGGCCTCAGTTTGCAGGGATGACTCACAAGGTCCTCACCTAATGTCGGCCATAAGGAGAAGGGACGAGATCCTCCTGATCTCCCATTTTTATATGAAGTATCACGTGAATGGGATGTAATACTTAGTTGGTCAGTTTTTCGTCACCTATTTCTTGTTGTCCCTCTCATGAGATGTACATCCGTCCTTATTAGTAACCTCACATTCCATTGCTATGTCTACCAAAACATGTATCTAGCTTTTCAGGAAAATGCAACTAATAAAAAGGCTTTAGCTGACAGGCAAATTCACTAAAAGAGAAACTTGGTTTTAACAAAACCAGGACAATAATTTACTGGAATTAAAAGCATAGACCAAGTAATGTAAGGGATTGCATTACAAATATTTAATGTTTAAGATGTTACCTGCTTGCACTCATCACATTAATACACAAATTTTAAAGGTAGACTCCATCTCTAAAAATTTGCTGTTGCTTCAACTTTCCAGGGGACCAAACACCAGTGTAACAAAAACCTGACCAGAGTCTGGTCCCATCCTCATAAGTTCCCCTCTCAGACTTCTTCAGGCTGAACAGACCCACCTGTCTCAGTCTTTCCTGATAAGAAAGATACTTCAGACCCCTAATCATCTTTATAGCTCTCCACTGGACTCCCTCTAGTAATTTCTTGTCTTTCTTAAATTGAGGAACCCAGAACTGGACACAATACTCCAGATGCGGTCTTACCAGGGCAGAGTAGGGGGGGATGAGGACCCTCAACCTGCTGGTCACACTTTTCCTAATGCACCCAGGATACAGCTGGCTTTCTTGGCCACAAGGGCACACTTAATTCATGGTCAACCAGAACTCCCAAGTACCTCTCTGCAATGCTGTTTTCTAGCAGGTCAACCCCTAACCTGAACTGGTGCCTGGGGTTATTCCTCCCCAGATGCAGGACCCTACACTTACCCTTGTTGAATTTCATCAGCTTCTTCTCTGCCCAGTCCTCCAGCATGTCCAGATCTTGCTGAATGGCATCACAGCCTTCTGGTGTGTTGGCCCTTCCTCCCAGTTTGGTATCATCAGCAAACTTGCTGAAGGTGCACTCAGTCTCTTCATCCAGGTCATTGATAAACAGGTTGAACAGGATGGGACCTAGTGTTGATCCTTGGGGAATCCCACTAACTACGGGTCTCCAAGCAGACTGCACCATTGATCACAACCCTCTAAGCTCTGCCATCCAGCCAGTTCTCAATCCATCTCACTGTACATTCATCCAGCCCACACTTCCTGAGCTTGCCTATAAGGATGTTGTGAGAGATGGTGTCAAAAGCCCTCCTGAAGCCAAGGTAGACAACATCCACTGCTCTCCCCTCATCTACCCAGCCAGTCATACCATCACAGAAGGCTAACCTTCTTTTCCTCCACTTGCTTGGAGACGACATCCGGAATAAGTCGTTCCATCACCTTTCCAGAAATGGAGGTGAGGCTGATTGGCCTGTAGTTTCTTAGGTCATCCATGTTAAACTTTTGCCACTGACAGCACGAGAGTCAGGAAAGGAACATAGCTGTTTTACTCCATCATGCCCAAGAATCATTACTCAGCAAGATCTCTTCCATTAATTTCTGACAAGATCAGAATAGCTTAAATAGGTACTAAAGTGCAGACTGCAACATTGATATTAATAGTAGCAGTCACCATTCCCAAAGAAAAAAATAATTCTGAATAATAGCCAATTTATATATATGTATGTTCATATATGTATATATTAGCTGGAACAGAAACCTGGGACTTCTCCATGTGTCAGGTCTCATTCATTTTAGTAATGTGGTGTCAGTGTACTGCCAACACTCACAGCAGAATTGTTGCAGATGGTGTGTTTAAAATAGAACCGGCAAATTCTGTTGTTTCACCTGAAGTGCATTGAAGTGGCACAATACTTCATGGGAAAGCTGAAATGTTATTCCAGATTGCACTAAGGAAGTTTGGATCAACTCCTCAAGTGTCGTAGTCTCTTTTTTAGCCAGCTGAGACCTCACTGTGAGATATTGTGTTCAACATTTTCACCAGTCATATATTGTATAACAGTGCAAAGAGTACAAAATAGTGCCAGCTCACAAGTTTCCAAGTTCCAGTATTTTCTGGATCTGTTTACCAAGATTGTGGAGCTGAACCTTGAAAATAATTCAGAAAAATAAGTCTAATTGATGTTAATGTAGATATGTTAATGAAGTAAACAAACTCAATGTGTTATATGTTCCCTAAAATAAAATACTGCAGAAATATAAATTAGAATAATGGTAACAATATGCAATTTAGAGAGAAGTACTTATTTGTCACATTTTAACATGCCTGGAAAAGTAATTTCAACTGGGAAAATTGAGGGCGAGAGACTGTATCATGCATCTTCTGAGGCAATATGATTGCTTTCTGTATTTGTCATGGTTTATCACAGGATGACAATAAATTGTGGCAGATACTCTCTATTAACCCCACACCCTCCCCGCTAAGGAAAGACAGAAAAGCGAGAGAGACTTACAAGTTGAAAAGTTAAAAATGCTTTACTAATACTACTAATAAATGGAGAAAATAATGCAAAATATACAAAACCAACACTGAATTTCCCAGTGTTGCACAGTGGTCTGTGGAGTGGAGCTGACTGTTCCACCAGCTGCGGGGCGAGCACCCAGAAGTCCTGGGCCGGACTCAGCAGAAAACCGGATCTGGATGCAGGGATACATGGCCTGGAACTAGGCCTACAATTGCAAGCAGAACTGACTGGGTCCTTTTCAGATGCCAGCCATACACAAAGAGAGCAAAACTCTCATGATCTCCCATTTTAATGTGGTGTGTGACGTGGATGGGATGGAATACTTTGTCAGTTTTGGTCACCTGTTCTGTCTACCCCTTCTTGCAGGTATATCACTCTCACTCACAGGACGTACAAAATTTATCAGCGATCTTGGCTGGAATAGCAATAAATATAAACCTGGGCCTCTTCTGCATACCATTGCTACTGTTACCAGCTCTGGAGCTATCACTGTCTGAAAAACATGCAGCCAAATTAAGAAAAATACAGTTAGTTAGAAAAGCTTAGCTGATAGGAAAAATCCCTAAAAGAGCATTTGTGTTGTTTTAACCAAAACCAGGACAGTGTTTTAAGTTGAAAGAAAACAAACTTATATTATTTCTAAGTTTAAAACGAAGTTATGTCTAGAGGAGCTGTCAGTAGATGAATTTAAAATTGGGAGTTTATTTCATAAAGCAGAAAACTGGTTGTATAGATACAGTATACGTTTCTGCAGTTTGTTCCTCTAATAGATCTCTATTAGCAAGAAACTACACATGAGGTGTTAGTTCAGTCACAGCCACTGAAAGCTTGATTTTTTTTAATTCAAAAATGCCATTGAACACTATCAGCTGATGTACTGATGATGTTGAGAGGTCTCTGTCATAGTCTGAGACTAAGCAGTGGAAGAATCACAGAATCACAGAATGTTATGGATTGGAGGGGACCTTGAAAGATTATCTAGTCAAATCCCCCTCCCAGGGCAAGAACACCCAGATGAGGTTACACAGGAAGGTGTTCAGGCAGGTTTTGAATGTCTCCAGAGAAGGAGACTCCACAATCTCTCCGGGCAGACTTTTACAGTGTTCTGGAGTAATGGAATTTCAAGCACAGTTTCAATCTAATTTAAATCAGTGATAGGATGATAAAGCTTTCAAATCCTAACATCAATTCTCTTACCATAAATATGATTAAATATTACTGATGAATGATAATAAATGGGAGTCTAGCTTTAAAGTTGTAGACACTGCTCTGGTATAAGCTTATGCAGGTATGGAGTTGCACAGCATGATAGCAACACCATCAGCAGATAAAGCACTATTTCTAGTAACATAAAAATTTTCAGAAGTATTACAGAAAAGTATTATTATTATAGAAATGCTGGGAAAACTCAACAAGGAGTGTTATAGCATCTCCTGATTTAAATATGTAAACAAATTTTAAAATTCAGAATTCACAGACACAGCTCTTCTTTCTTTGCACTCCCCTAATTAAATCAGTTTCATTGACTACTCTTTTCACAGTTGTCCTCTCTTGCTACCCACTCTGCTCCCCACTCCAAACCTGCCAAGCCTGCACTGAGACTCAAAGGTGCAGGTGCTTAGTGACTAGCAACACCTATCTGACCCACGGTCTGTTCCCTCTCACACCTCCTGCAGATACCGCACTCACTCATTGCTGCCTGTGTACAAGCTGGATCTGACCCTGGGGCATTCTGCTCACTTGGCTATCAGGGCAGTGTGACAGCTTAGTGGCATGGTTCTCGGCAGCTGCTGACAAAACCAGCTGTGTCACTCAGCTGTCCTGTCCAAAGACAGCAACCAAAATTCTGCTCAGTAAGTTATTTATGTGTTGCATCACACATTCTTCTACTGCTTGTTCTCCTCTATCATGCATTCTACATTAAATTTTCTTTACTTATCCATACACTAAAGGTATATTGATATTCTCATAATTAGCAGCATCGCATTTTTTCAGTCATTCAATACATCTATAGATGTTGTATTTTGTCATTTCTCTGCTAAAAGTTTTCTTCATATAAAACTACAGGTATTTTCTACAGGCAATCTACTTGTGAATCAGTTACCTACACAAGTTCCATATTGATTCAGTTGCACAGCAAGAGTAATTTCAGATCAGCTCTTTCAAAATACACCTTTTAGAGTTCTTTTCCTCCTTAAAACAAGCAAATAAATAATGCAGTGTTACTACTAAAAGCAGACTTATACTAAACATGGGACTGTATATATTGAATAACTGGCTACAAATGTAAGGATACCATTTTGCAATGTTGTTAAAAATGTTTTGAATTGTTTCCATTCATTTTCCTTACAGAAGTCAAAATATGATATTGTTCTTTTCATTCTGAACTCTAGGAAATTTTGATCGTAGTGAGGATTTAGAGAATATCTCTTGACGTAAAAGAAACTGCAAATCAGCAGTGATCCCCTTTGCTCACTGTGCAACCAGAAACCTCCCATTTAAGAGAACTCTACAGCCAAACTGTATCTTTTTGCTTAATTGACCAAATTTCCTACTTTTGGCACATACTCACAGTCTATTTTCTAGGAGTTGCTGACAATTTTTTCAACAGGAGAAAGGAAACCCTGAGATCATTTTAAAATTGAGGGAGAATAAATTCAAGATTCATTACTTTCTGCCTTTAGTTATAAATAAATATATAAAATATCAAATATCACACATTTCTATGCATTAAATTTACTAGTATCACAAGACATTGAAGACTGCAGTTTGAGTGATTGATGTTAGGTATATCATAATTATCCTTTTACTTTGAATTATGCTTTTACTAATTCACATTAAAAAAAAATAAAAATAGAAGAGTCTTTCTACAAAACCACTTAAGGAAATCTTTCATTTGTAATGTAATCCTCCACTTGCTAATTTCCTTTTCTGAACTGAGTATAGGGTTGCACAAATGTAACTGACAGCAGAACTTGATCTCAGCTCTGGCTTGCATGATCTCATCTAATGTTTCAGGAATCTTTATTTCTGTTAAGAATAGACAATATTCTCATCAAAACAGCAGTAGTACCAAAATGATGAGCATTGGAATACCTGACTTCTACATCTGGTCTATGGAAGAAATTCCATCACTCTTTCCCTCTCAAAGCTCAGGCTCTCATGTACTGTGAGGACACATCTGCCTCTGCCTTGGAATTCCCAGCCTCAAATGTCTTGCTGAAGATCATTATTTTATTTTTTCTTTAAATAATAAATGTTATAATTATTTTCAGACTTTAGTGGAATAGATTGCCACTACATTGCCATCATCCATCTGCAACTCAGCTGAAAATTAAACACATTTACCCATGATGTGGGACATCTGTAGAGATTCAAGCCCATGTCTTCTATGTAATAGTCTGTGTAAATAGAACCATTCTGAATAGATCATGGACCACTTAGCTCTTCCACATAAAACATTGATGAAAAGAACAATATGTGCCCAAGGACAGAAGGTTGCTAGTTTGTATGGGAATACTTCAGAATAGGTTACTGGAACAGTTTTATTGGATGCTGTTAAATATTTTCAGGCAAAGATATAACTGGGAACTGTGTCCTGTATAAGTGCATTAATAACTTTACGAGCACCATTTTGAAAAAGTCAATAGAAACTGCATTTTCAGTGCATTGATCTCTTGACTGCACTTGAGATGCTCTTACCAGCTGAAGCTGTTTAAGTTACACAAGATTAGCTACTGTCTCAGCAATGACTTTTAGAATCATTATTCTGGAATCTGAAACAGTGTAAAGGGTTAAACAACAGAAGTTCTTGAAGTTCTTACTAACATGCCATCAACATTTATTTTGTGTATGCATTTAAATATATTTCTGTAAGCCAGATTTAGTGTATTTTTTCCAGACTTTTGTATACTTTGCATAAACTGAGATGTTCTATTATAGTGATTGTTGTTATCATAATGTGCACAAATATGAAACAAGCATTTTTACAAAACAAATAAATTTTAATAATAAAATTTTGCCTAAACACTTTCAGAGATTCACAGAAATTCTAATCTCACACAGAATTTTATCTCCACAAGAGGAAGTTCAATATAAAAATAGTGGAAGAAAAAATTAGAGCGAAGAAAGTTGAAGTAAAAAGACAATAAATGTCTCTATTAAAGCTCAAACAATAGCAAGAATAACTTTGATTCACAATTAAATTTGTATGCTAAAACAAAAGCTGTGTTTAGTATCAATATGTTGTTTGATAGAATATCTGCTTAGATAATTTAGAAGAAATTGGATTGGGTAGTCATTTGGATAGCAAGAATATGCTTATTAAAAGCTTTATTTTTTTCCATGCCTTACTAGTTTTACAGAAAACTTGAGAAGCCCATTATTTTTGTTAAAAGATGTTTCTGAATTCTGTGTTACTTAATACAAGACAAATAGACCTGTTCTTACTTTCAACATCTTGCAACAAAACTAAATTTGGCTGCCATTTTATATCTAATTTCTCTAAATTATGCTGCTCTGGATATCTCTCAATAATTACACACCCAGTTCAATAGATCTAGTTTGTGAATGTACGGTCTTAGTTTAATTTTACATTTAATGTTTGAAAACAATGAGAGTATCTTAATTTCCTTCAGTGTGATCAGAAACTTTCTTCACATCCTTTGTGGTGCTTTCACAGTTTTCGTAGGAAAAGGTACTTTGGAATCTCCCCACAGTTATGTATTTGTGTGTGTATGTATCTATCTCTATCTATCTCTTTCTCTATCTCTCTCTCTCTCTATCTCTATCTCTATTTATCTCTATATATCTACATCTACATCTACATCTATCAAATGAGGTATACAGAAACGATACAAGATAAATGTTCTAATTCTAATTTTTTCCAAATGTCTTGCCAAAATACAATGCACAAGCTTTACATAATGATTCACCTTGTTTTACTCATCTAGACTTTAGGAGTAAAAGGTGAAACATGATCCATAACTGTTACCATTTAATTTAGTTCTTTATGTTGAAATAAATTGGGCCTGTTCCTGGTTCATGTTCTCAGAGAGGCTATTTTAAACTCTTCCTCATAAACAAAAAGGGTAATAACAATTTCTCTTCAAAGAAATTCCCAGTGCTCATGGGTAACTTAGATTTGAAGCAGGGGGTGGGGTGGTATGTGTGAAAACTTTCCAAAAACATTCTGTGAAATATAGTCGATATGCATACAATGATTTAATGATATAATGATTTAGGATTATCTCCTCTATCCCATTATTTCAAAAGGTCACTTGTTTATGACTGTGTATATACAAGGCTCTGTTACTGTTACTGCTACAGTTAATAGCACTTTTTCTTCCAATTTAATTTTATGAGTGGAATAATTCTGCTTGCTTTGACTAACATGCAGGTCTGGTCAGCTATTACCAGAGCCATCCATCCACCTTTGTACTTATTTTTGCATTACTCTCCTGTGCTGAGATTTCCCTACCCTCTTCTTCATTTGTTTACTTTAGAGACTATTTTACTAAGTAAATCAATAACTCAGCAGTTCTCATTTATCTCATTTATTAATGCATCTACTTTCTCATTCTCTTGCCATCAGTCTTTTTGGTTTTGGTTTTGTTTGTTTGGGATTTTTTGTTGTTGTTTGCTTGCTTTGTTTTGTTTTGTTTTGTTTCTGTAGAGGCTGTTATGCAGACTGATATCTGCAAAACTATGCAAAATCAGATAACTGATGAATCATCGAAACAGTGTAATAGAAGACTACCCATAAGTGCAGGATCCTATCAAACAGATTTAGGAACTGTGTAAGTATTGATGTGGAAACCAAAACAAGCATGTTGGAAACTGAGATATGGAGCTTATGCGGAGCATTTCTAGAGACAGGCACTACATTTATCAACGTTTTATTTCTAAGGCAACCAGTAGTACCACAAAGCATAGCACCTCTAAGGGCAGAAATTCCAGGGCTTGATACATACTGAACGATGTGTCTGCTGCTACCCTGCATTCTCCTGACAATGTACTAGGAATTTGATGCACTGCCTGAAAATGCTCCAGGAAATCTGAGAGAGCAATAATTCTTAAATCAAAAATTCGACATGTGCAAGAAGTGATGTTCATCCTTCTGGTGAACCTTACTTGACTTTCTTGCTTGGATAAGCTCAATATCTCTGTGTTCAGCAAATCAGGTTCTTCTAAGACTGAAAGATAATGGATGTGTTCCAAACATTTTACTTAAGCAATAATTCAAGAAACTTCACTAATTTTTCAATCAATTGATTTTTTCTGAATTAAAGACAATTTTAGCCATCATGGAGGTTAAGCAATGTGATCAACATGGCAAGTTTATAAAGAGAAAATTGTGTTTAAATTCTACTCTGTTCTGAGTTCCAGATAAATTTTAAAATAACCAGTACTGTGAATAAACTGAATAAGCCTAAACAAGTAATCCAATGCAGTATTCTACATGAATAGAAAACTGGCTACATTGTTATGTAACTCTTGAAATGGTTTTGTTCTTAAAATATAATTTATATTGGCATTTCGAACATTAGACTTGGGTGGTAAGTCATGCAGCTCTGGAAGGGCAGAAGAAGACCCTACATGAAGCAGTGTTTTGTGTCGATGAATGTAAAAAGAGTTTATGAACAATAAATCAATTAATTTAAGAAAATGGAAAGTCAATTTAGGAAGTAGTGGTAGATGTTACTAATGTAAGAAAAGATAAGATGATCACCCATGATGTTTATATTTTCTTTATCTTAAAACCTACCAAAATGGCATGATCCTCAGCTTCAGTCTGTCATGGTGAGTTTTGTAGGCAATGTATATAGTTTGTGTACAGTTAAAATTAGTGGAACATAAAAGTGTGAAGTTTTTTATTTGTTTGTTTGGGTTTTTTTTTGTTTTAAATTGGGTTATGCTATAGTTATTTACTAAATGTGATGGGCACATCCATGTTGTTACAAATTTCAAGTATTTTTTAACTGACTGTCTTCAGTTCTGCATACCACTCATTCTGGAAGATGTATTAAGAGGTGAGTGAGGGGGCAAGAAAAGTGCTCTTGTTTGCATTCAACATAAGTGTTAAAGTCTTTTTGAAGCCCAAGGTAAGGGAGAGGAAAATAAAATCAAAATAGCATTGCTTACGTTATATAAAAACACTACTGCAATATAAACATAAAGATATTTTGCAATAGATTTTAAAAGCTCAGTGCTTACAGTCAAAAGAAAATAGATAATTGTAATTTTGTTAGTGTTCTGAAAAGCAAACACAAATGACATAGGGATAGGCAAAGGCAAATTCTGTTAGTCTTAAGTAATTGAATCCAGAGAATAACTGTGATTTCAGTGAAAGCTAGTGAACAGAAGTAACTACTTTTTTTTAAAAAAAGAGACTACACTAGAAAGAAATCTGCATTAGATTTGGCCCTCAAATATAAAACTCTTAAACTTTAAAACTGTAGTCAACAATCCTGAAATGCTTTCTGAATTTCTTGGTTTCTCTATTTTCTTTACATTCAAAGCAACAGAAGAATGAAAGAAGCCATCTTAATAGAAAATCAGTACTTAAAGTACAATAGAAATGTGTATATTGACATTGACCGTTAGTGACAAAGCCATAATTGGTTTATTATTGCCTTCAGACAGAAAAGATGAATATAGAGTAATACAGTGCATTAAAACCAAGGAGTTACTTGAATCACTTGTGTAACTCCATTTTCTTTTTCTTACTTGTTCAGCAAAATAAAACATTAGTCAGAAAGCAAAGCCTATGAAACACCAAGTATTTTTATGCATCACACATAGCCAAACTCCGCTTGCTAATGAAACACTGATATTTAACCTGCTCTGTTAGTTACCACGCCTTTAGCCAGGCATCCAACATTTCCATCTATTTATCTTTTTGGCTCTACACCTTGTCCTGCTGTTACAATGTTGCCTCCTGCTAGCACGGAATAAATGGAATCACTTCAAACCTCCCTAAAGATAATTAGAGGATTTCAGTCTCCAGAGCAACTAATCAATGTTCTACTAGTTTTTTGGAGCAGTCAACTCAAATATAAAAGGAAAAAAATCTCAGTACATGAAACAGTTTGAGACCTTCTAAGCATTAAGACCAACCACTTTATAATTCTGAAAGAGCTAATACTGAACACATTGGATTTTCAGATTTTCATGGAAAATACTGTGGATTTCTTGTTTATCACAGCACTGCACATACACACATGCTGATGTAAAATCCAAAATTAACAAATATCTTGAATATTGCCATTGTGTTTTTATTATTCTGAAAAAAAAATCCTATTTTTACCAGATCTTCAAAGCAATATTGAAATGCAAGTCTAAATTATTGTATTGTATCCTCTGCTACAAAATCCGTTCAATTTTTTCCTACAAATATTATGAAACGATTCATACATGTCAGCATAATCACACGTTCAGGATCTTGAACTATGTGAAGTATGCCTGTTTACATGAGTAGTACTGTATGTGCTTAGGTTCCTTGGTGGACACAAGCTAGTGCTCAATGCCTGATAGCACCACATATGATAAGTGCCTACAGAAGCCTTGTGATCTGAGCTGGCTAAATTTGGGCTGCCCTCTTTACAGATCAAAATTTTGAAGGGGCCGTAAAATAATAAATAAATAAATGGAGAAGAAAAAAATGAGAGTAGTAGGGAAAGGTAAAACCTCCCTTTCTGCTTGCCTTCCCCATGGATTATAGAAACAGGAACTGGGTTGTGTTTTCTTCCCTTTTTCCTTCTATTTTTGTGTTACGTCTTTGACAGATCACATCCCTCCCATTCATGCCACCAACAGATATGGCAAATAAGGTGGCTAGGTTTAGGGGGACATTGATTGTTATGGGAAGAGGTGAGGTAATGAGGATATTGTGATTTACTGATTCAGCAAAACAAAACCTCTGGCTCTCAGATGATGCTGGAAGCCAGCAGATCTCCAGTTCTGTTGGAAAATAACTAAATCACAAAGGTGAAATGGTCAAACTGCCACAAATTGTGTCATGGCCTGTCCAGCTACCTGGAGTCAAAAGTGAAGAGTAAAACTAAAACTGCAATACACCCAATTTCAGCAATATCTATAACAGTTGATGATTCAGTAAGGGATCAGTTCACTTGCCTAAACGGAGATTTCTGTGCTGTTTGAATTGCCCTAATACCAGAGACATTTGTATGGGGCTGTCAAATACAGGAAACTCATGCCATTTCAGAGCTTAGATAGGATACCTATGAAGTCTCCAACAACAACAAATGCTTCCAATTAGGCAAATGGATGAAGCCCATAATGTTTCATTACTTGTCTTGTAAATCAGCAAGTTGTACAGTCTTTGATATGTACACTCTCCTCCAGGGTTGTTACATTTCTCCAAATTGAAATATAAACACTACTACAGGTTCCAGTATAGGTTGGGAAATTACATATTAGAGAGCAGTGTAGGGGAAAGGGACCTGGGCGTCCCGGTGGACAACAGGATGACCATGAGCCAACACTGTGCCCTTGTGGCCAGGAAGGCCAATGGCATCCTGGGGTGTATTAGAAGGGGGGTGGTTAGTAGATCGAGAGAGGTTCTCCTTCCCCTCTCCTCTGCCCTGGTGAGACCACATCTGGAATATTGTGTCCAGTTCTGGGCCCCACAGTTCCAGAAGGACAGGGAACTGCTGGAGAGGGTCCAGCGTAGGGCAACAAAGATGATTAAGGGAGTGGAGCATCTCCCTTATGAGGAAAGGCTGAGGGAGCTGGGTATCTTTAGTTTGGAGAAGAGGAGACTGAGGGGTGATCTTACTAATGTTTATAAATATATAGAGGGTGAGTGTCAGGAGGATGGAGCCAGGCTCTTCTCGGTGGCAAACAATGATAGGACAAGGCGTAATGGGATCAAGCTGGAACACAAGAGGTTCCACTTAAATTTGAGTAAAAACTTCTTCTCAGTGAGGGTGACAGAGCACTGGAACAGGCTGCCCAGGGAGGTTGTGGAGTCTCCTTCTCTGGAGACATTCAAAACCCACGTGGACGTGTTCCTGTGCAACCTCACCTAGGCGTTCCTACTCCGGCAGGGGGATTGGACTAGATGATCTTTTGAGGTCCCTTCCAATCCCAAACATACTGTGATACTGTGATACTCATTTTTTCTGACATTGACTATATCCTTATATCAAAAACCTCATCAGATTTGTGATGAAAACATATTGTATTCTGCCTTCCAATTTATATGCATCAGCCTCAGTGTTTTATGTGCACGCTACTGAACCTCTGAAAAACAAAACATTTTTTGCTCAGAAGAACATATACAATTTTTAAAATCTAACTTCAGACAACAGAGGTGTGATTTAAGCTAAAGTCCCAAAGTGCAATTTTCTATATTCCATCCCCAAGTCACAAACTAGAAGATTCCTACAAGGAAGTGATTGCTGATCTCTTCCATAGGTCTCTACTACCTACCTATTCCTGCCTGCATTGAGGACTCTTTCTTCCCTAGAAGGATTATTTAAGCCTAAATTGTTATGCATTCTCTTTTTCAATCTAATGGTTTGGTAAATCACTTTAGCACCAAAAGCACAATGTTATAGATTAATGAAATGCACAAAGTTTATTCTTGGCCCTTTAACGCATAATGTGTGAATCAGCCTGTGGGATACAGATGGTCATATTGAGCAAGTTTGTAACTCTAAAGTAACTCAAGTTATCTGTGTACACATATATGCAATACTAAGGAAGGAAGGCTCCAGAGTCATAAGAATTCAAACAAACCCAAAAACCTATACTGATCTTCTTTGTCTCACACAAGACTGCCTGTATCAGATGGACTTCTACATATATGTATTCTCTCATACAACAGCTAATCCTGGATATAATTTCCAGGCACATGAAGAACAAGAATATCGTGCAGAGTAGTCAGCACAGATTCATAGAGGGGAAGTAATGCATGACCAACTTGTTAAACTTCTATAGTAAATGACTGGTCTGGTAGATGAGGGGGAAGCAGTGGGTATTGTCAACCTGGACTTCACCACAGTCTATGATACTGTCTCTGTAAAGAACCTTACAGACAAGCTCTTGGTGCTTGGACTAGATGAGGCAGTGAGGTTGACTGACCAATGCAAATAAAACCAACATGTAGGTACATACAATTCAGGCCAGACCTCCACACTGGGAACTTCATTTGAAAACAGTGCCATAGAAAAGGGTCATAAAGCCTTGTCAATCAAGGCAACAAAGACTGTACTGACCATGTAGAAATGCAGAAATATTATACCTCACATCATTCAGTGGCCTAACAATGAAGTAGTGTTTGAAACTTAGTGGGGACAGGTTCAAAATGAGAGACATGGCAGAAAAAAATAATTCCTAAACTACCATACAAAATAATGGATCCAAGCTTGTCATTACCACTGGGAATTAAATATTTGGGTTATGATAGACAGCTCTGCAAAAACATCGTTCTAGTGATATAACTGCAGTTTAAAAAAAAAAAAAAAAAAAAGTGATTTTTCTGTCCTTTCCTAATATTGGTGGAAACATCAATTTTACTATATTAATCCCGTTTGCAAACTGCACTCAGCATCTCAAAAATGACATGGTATAATGGAAAAGATGTCAGACTAGGGCAGCAAGAATGCATTGGCTTCTCTATTAGACACCTAGAAGTAAACTTCACTTTGGGAAAAAGATGAATGAAGATTAATACAAGAGAGATCTATCAAAATCATGCCTGAGTGGCATGATCATGGCAAATCATATTGAGTGGGGAATGATTATTGTTTCTCTTTTCCAGCTTGGAGAGTGGATGTAAGAGGCATGAAGCATAATAAACACATCCACAAGAAGCCAAAGAGGGTGAGATATTAGGACACTGGGGTGAGGATCTCTGCACGACGCTGCAGAATTTGCTGTGGTTGAAAGAGAGGTTGAGCAATTTTCGGAGGGTTACTAAGTATTCAGAATCCAGGTCTCAGTCAAGAAAGCCTTAACTGGATTAAAATCTGGGGGAGTTTTCAAGGGAATGTTGATATGTGCTCACTTTGTTCATACATTCTTGTCTACATATTCATTTTTGGCCATTATCAAAAGCAAATGCAGTGCTAGCTAGACCTTTACCCTGTAAACTCTATTTATATCTCATGCTCTTATGATGAACTACTGAATATGATTGCTCTGTGATATTGCAGTAAAATGATTTTATGCAACTCTTGACTATCTGAAGAGTGGAGGACTGCAATGAGGTAAAGATAGCAAGGATTCTGCCCTTGATTCCAAACACTGTTGGGTTGTTGCAGGAACACCATAAATGCTTTTTGTCAGTTCTTCAACAGCTATGTGTTGTAAAAATTAAAAGAGGTCAGAAAAAGTTGTATGGAAACCTTTAGGGTGAGAGAATAAAGAAACTCAAGTGATCTGAGAAAAGGCTAAAGCAGTTTTCTGATCACTGTCAGCAGGTATACATACTGAACGGAAGAGATTTTTGATAGGTACTAATCTATTGGTGTATTATACTGATTATACTCCTAGACTGAACCAAAGCACAGCACAGAGCACTAGCTAGATGCCTTGCTAGCTACTGTTTTGGTGCATGAAACCTGATCTATACAGCGACTCTGAAATTACTTTGTTAAAAACCTAAAATGTAATCAAGGCAATTATTTTTTTTTCTTTTCAATAAATCTGTATTTAAATCATACATACTGTTAGGGAAAAATATCTTTCTAGTCAAATGAATTTAGTCAGGTATCGAGAAAACCTTGATGTGTGAAATTTTAATTAAATAGAGTTTTGTATTCATGTTGTAAAGGAACAGGAAAAGGAAAACTTCCAAACCGTGAGAAACTCACAACTGAATTCTCAGAATTCTGCTACAGGTTTTAGCCATATATTTGTACTTTCAAAGATTTTAAAAACAAATTCATAATGGAATTATTTTGATATGTTTAGTTTCCTTCACTTTCTAATCTGTTTGTAAATGTTGTATGCACATTGCTACAAACAAAGCATGAGATGTATAACCCTCTGAATGCAGGATAATTAACTTTTATCTGTTAATGTTCTTGTCACTGGGAAAAAGTGAAATTTAAAAACAAATCAGCTTTCAGTGGAAGCGATTCTCACTAGTATGACTTGTAGGAAATCAAAATCTATCCAGTTCTTCTTACTACTGAGAAACTATTTTATTTCATCATTCCTGGAAATGAAGAGATTGCATTTTGAGTCTTAACTTAATTCAAACCTCCTATCTATACATTGAAACTGCCTTTTTATAAATATAAGTGTTACTAGAGAAACATATAGAAAAGAACAAACAATAAAAAAAATATATCATAAAGTATGCTCATCCTTATACCAGGACAACAACAACAAAAAAATGGTTAAAATAATCATTTCTCTGTTGTTCCAAAACACAACAAAACTTTTCTTGCCCAAGAATGGTGTTCGTAACAAGAATAAGTCTCTTTAGACCAGAGTCAAACTTAATGCTAAAAGCTATAGAGCACAATCTGGAGCTACCATTTAAACTAGTTACCTGGCAGAACTGGCAAAGATGGATTAAGAGATTTACTGCAAATGTCCTGGAAAGATGAGGAGAGAATTATGAAAACACTGCTTTGTCTGAGATATTCAATGACGTAGCATGTGTTTAACATAATTTGCAGCCTGTATCTGATGGTATCCTAGGAATGAAGAATGCATTTAGCTGTCAAAGGTATCAATTGTATAACTGTTCCCCTACTTGGACAGGAAAATCCATACCCCAGCACACACTATGGGAGTAAAATGCTGCTGATGAAGTGCACTGTATTCATATTCAATCAACATTTTAATGTATTTCATTATAGAAAGCACATTTATTTTAGCTGTAGAAACTAAAGGATAATAGGCTGTAGTGGGATGCGCTGCCTATCATCATTTCCATTTGGAAGAGGCAGAACTATACATATGACTTCTAGAAGCAATTCAAAGCTTAGATTTAAGGCATAATCATGGTCCAAACACCTTTTTATTTCAGCAAAACCTCTTATCCTTGATGACACAAACAAGCATTATAGTGCACGATTTAATAATAATTTTTTTTAAATACTGTCTTCAAATCTTATTTTATCTTGTGCTGTGAAGCTAGCACGGTCTTTGGAAAATTTCCTGAGGTGAAGGGAACTAGAAGAGTAAGATTTTTTTATTCATTTTTTTCCTTAGCCATTAAAGTTGTGGATCTGTAGTTAAAAGCAAGCACCCTAACTAGAAGCTTTGTCAGTTTGTACTAAAGTACATAAATATGTCACAAACATATTTAATTTTTTTGACACTTTCATGTGTACTTTATTTTCAAAGTGTCATGGTTTAACCCTGGCAGTTACTCAGCCCAACACAGCCACTCGCTTACTCCTCCTCAGTGGGACGGAGGAACAAATCACAAGTGTAAAAGTATAAAAAATTGTGCATTGAGATAAAGACAGTTTAATAGGTAGAGCAAAAGTTTTATGAGCAAGCAAAGGAATGGATTCATTACCCATCAGCAGTCAGGTGTTCAGCCATCTCCAGGACAGCAGGACTCCATCACATGTAGTGGTTATTGGGGAAGACAAACACCACCAGTCCAAATGTCCTCCTCCTTCATTCTTCTTCCCCAGCTTATATTGCTGAGCACAATGTCATATGGTTTGGAATCTCACTTTGGTCTGTTGTGGTCAGCTGTCACAGCTGTGTCCCCTCCCAGCTTTTTGTGCTCCCCCAGCCTACTCACTGGCAGGACAGCATGAGAAGCAGAAAAGACCTTGACACTGTGTAAGAAAAGTTCAGCAATAACTAAAACACCCCTGTGTTATCAACACTGTTTCCAGCACAAATGCAAAACACAGCACCATACAAGCTACTAGGAGAAAAATTAACTGTACTCCACTCAAAACCAGTACACTTAGCTATGCATTTTCCCTTCCCTCCCACCCCCAGATGTTCTTGGGAGAATTAGAAACCTAAAAAAATTGAACCTGTAGCTCTTGATGTCTGTGTTTGCTGAAACTCAGCTACTGTCAGAAGCAGCACTTGTATCCAAGAATTGTCTAGTGAAACATACAGAGAAAGCTTGGTGCAGGAAATGGAAGGAGACTGGGACAGAGATTTTGACTTACTGGGGAGAAAAAGCAAACCAAAACTATTTTGTCTCTAAGATCATTAGGTTCTCATTGCAGATTAACAGTTCTTAATAGAGATTCACCAGCCTAATTTTAAGTTTCTAATGAATTAATTCTTTCATCAATTGTTTTGAATTCAGTATTAGACATGAAAGGTACATACACATCAGAGTGGAAGAAAAGGAAGGCTATTCTACATTTAGCCAGAAGATGGTTTCAGGCAGTGTTCCTCTGTGAGGAGAGGGCAGAGGCTGCCCAGATGCAGCTGGTCCCAGACAGCTCCACGATAGACTCATGATAAACACAGCTGAGACCATCAGCCAAGCTAGTGGTGCCTCTGTCATAACAAAATTTGAAAAGAAAAAACAAAAACAAAACAAAAACAAACAGACAGTAGAGAGGAATGAGGGAAGAAAGAAAAAAAAATCCAAAACAAAACAGAAACAAAACCCATAAGAAATGGTCCTGCAACACCAAGGTCGGAGAAGAAGGAGGGCAGGAGGTGCTCCAGGCGCTGGAGCAGATACTGCCCTGTAGCCCACGGTGCAGACAATGGTGAGGCCAGCTGTCCCCCTGAAGCCCATGGAGGTCGGTGATGGAGCAAAGATCCACCTGCAGCCCATGGATCCCACATCACAGTAGGTGGGTGTTCACTGAAGGCAGCTGCAGCCCCTAGAGAGACTGTGCAGGAACAGGTTTTCTGGCAGGACCCGTGGCCCGTGAGGGAACCACACTGGAACAGTCCATTCCTGAAGGACTGCACCCTGTGGAAATTTAAGTACTGTCTCCTCTAGGTGGGACTCTACACTGGAGCAGGGGAAGAGCATGAGTAGGAAGAAGCAGCAGAGACAACACATAATGAACTGACCACAACCTCCATTCTTCATTTCCCTGTGCCACTTGGGAGAAGGAAATTAGAAGATTCAGAAGTGAAGTTGTGCCTGGGAAGAATGGAGGGATGCAAGGGAAGTGACTTTAGATTTGTTCTCATTTCTTAGTATGTTGCTCCTTTGAATTGGTAACAAATCAAGTTGATTTCCCCATGTTGAGTCTGTTTTGCTCATGACAGTAATTGCTGAGTGACCTCCCTGCACCTCTGCTACCAAAACTTTGCCATATAAACCAAATACAGAGGAAAAAAACATAAATCAAACTTATTTCAAATCTGATTTCTGCTAATATAGTAATTAAGCTCCTCAATAATTAGACAATTTAGAACATGGAAATAACTACTTATATATATTATATTTACATACAGAGTTCCTACACTGAAATACAGTGGAGGAAGAAATAATTAGTTGAAAGAACTTTAAGGTTTAAAATTGAAATAACATCTAACTGCATAAAATGTCACTCATATCAGTCACATTTACTGACATTTGAATGTCAATTCAAATTCAGTGAAATCCCACTCAAATGCAGACATATTTGGATAGGGAAATTAGAAGCACAGAAGAATAAATAAGCAATGTTAATACACTTAATGGAAACACACACATATGTGTGTGTGGAAATTTCTTGGATTGTTTGTGAATTTAAAATCCTCTTGTGTAGCTCAGTAAAAGACAAAATGACACAGTCCACTGTATTAGCTAGAGTCAAACAAAATACACTCCTCCAATAGCTTATTCCTGACTTTTCATATTTCTAAGGATGAATAGACTACCATACCTAGTGTTTTATGTGACATACATTCACCTATTGGTTTACATGCTTTGACTCAGAGATCTTGAATTCTAAAGAGTAAAGGTAAAAAGTTACAAATAATATATATAAATATATAGCCATTTTCCAAACAGTCTGAAAATCACATCATTGCCTGAAAAATTTAATAAGATGGATTACTAATTGGTTTTAATACTATTGTGCCTTTCATTTTACATGAAGTTAGCAGAGTAGTGACACAATTTTTTCTTCTGTGTATGGGAATCAACTATAACTTCTAGGATGGTTTAAGCTACTACAAATGAATATATTAAAGCAAACCATTTTTAACTTTCAGGCTTGCTGCTTTATCTCTTTTGCAACATAATTTTCATGTACACAATCTTTTTTTCTTTAAATGACAGCTTGTTTCTTAAATTTTTAACTGAACTTCCAGTTTGTATTTTACAAAACTGACCTTCTCACAGTTATTGTTACTGCTTAAATAATAAAATTTGGTTTGACTAGTATTTGACAAGGAGTTTCAAATAACACTTAAAAGAAACTGAATGAGTATGTGGGTAGGAATATATAACACAAGACAAAACACTTTTCTCTAGACTAAACTATAGGACTTTAGTGACACTAGTCTGGTGCAGCTCCCTTTAATGAATCTGTTGCTTTCCTGATTTTTTTCTTTTCAGTCCATCTTTATTTTAACAAAAAAAGCGAAATCACTCAGCAATTTATATGGTAAGAATAAAGATTGTCTACATTTTGTGTAAGCTGTGACATTGAATTCATTAAAACAATAAATCACCAAGGAAGGAAACAGTTGTCCATAAGAAAAGGTTCTAAAGATATAACCAATGCAATTGCACGTCTAATATCTGCTTCTGAAAAACAATACTTTATTAACAATTGATATTCTAGTAAAGGATATTCTTTCAGATATGTAGTAAAGACATCAGCTTCAACAACATGTGCAGAAAAATTTCAGAAAAGGGTGGGAGCAAGCATATTTTCTATAAAACCTAAAAACTAGAAACAGTGTGACAGTGTTTTTGAAGTCTTAAGAATGCAAACTTATAACTCACAGGTTCACAGGTTCACAGTAGGACTTCCTAAAGTCCTACACTCTCCCACAAAAAAAAAAACAAAAAAAAACCAAACAAACCCAAACAACAACAACAACAACAAGAAAAAAAAAAAAAAACCACCAAAAACACCACAGCCAAACAACAACAACAAAAAGTGCTAAGAAAAAGTGCTAGGAAAAGCTGTTCTCCACCACCTTTTTTTCCCCCTATTTTGCTGCTATCTTGTGATAACTCTTAGAGAACATGTACTCTTGCAGGTGGGAAAAGGTGAGCATTTAACCAACCCAGATGCCTGTCTTGATAAACCTTTTCCAGGTCTAACATGTTATCTAACATGTTATCTATGTTTCAAGAATGTTTTTCATATACATATGTACAAGCACATACACTCGTATGTCTGTATATTCATGTCACATTCTCGAAGCTGAGGAAATTCAGGTATTGTTTCTATCCTGTCTTAACAGTAGGAACCCAGAGTTATTTCTTCTTGGAAAAACCAAATGGCTATAGTACTACTTAGACTGTATTAGTTTCATCTATCTGTAGACCGATTGTGGATTCTCAGGATAAATACCTCCCTTAGTGATCATATAAATCACTTTCATTGGCAAATTTTATTAAAAGAGAAGCAAGTAAAAATTATATTATTTTTAAAATGTTTTATAAATAAAACATATTCCTGATTGTTATTTGTAAATATCTATCATACTCTCAAAGAAAATAAATACAAAAGAATATGTCATCATCTGGTTATTTTTTCTGTGCCAAGGTATAGCAAATGCATGTCTTGCTTGCTAATTGATGATTTTCCAACAAGTTTTCCCATGAAGGAAGACTTGGATAGGTGTGAAATTAAGATACATAAACATTTTCAACTAATTAAAAGTAAAATACTATAGCTTTTAGCACAGTTCATAATTTAAATTTATAGATCTGAATCCAGCCGTTTCCCCTAAATCTTTTCCAATTCAGTAATAGATATTACTCCTTACACATTCTATCCTGCTGTTTTTTCTTAAAGAACTGTAATCTTGTGCACCGCCTGTTTAATTTGTATACAAAAACTTCTTGGAATATCTTAAAAAGCCAGAACATTTCTAGTTTTGTTCCCATTTGTTCATCTTCCCATTTTTTCAGCTGAAAGTAATATGCCTGACAAGTCAAATTTGCCACCAGTAACAAAAGTTGCAGGGGAGTGAATGATATGTATTTTTAAAAAGAATGGATGTCAGCTTCTCTTTCAAAATCTTCTGGGTTTTTTGAGAGAAGATTTCATATCAGAAATTGTGAAAGAAGATAAAATGAGAGGCATTTTTACCTGCTATAAAGCATCGTTTTCATTACCTTTATTCGGTGCAAAAAAGTTAAATTGCAACTTGTCTTTGGCTTCAAACTCCATGGAATTTAAATGTAAGAAAAGGGAACAAAAAATGACAGTGGAAAGAAACTTTTCAGTATAATTTATTTTAAGCATATTTATTTTGTACTCCACTGCCTTGTCTTCTGCATGTAATACATGAATACCTCAGAAGTAAGTCATAAATATGAGATCAAAAAGCAGTGGAAATTTCACAATAAGTCACTTTATCTTATATATAGAACTAACATGAGTATACCCTGCAGTTAATACTTGTCTGGAGACTTTTAAAAGTTGCTGAGATCTCGATTATGCAAAATGGGCTTTTCTCTTCAAAAAAGTCAATACTTCAATTAAAGTGCAAAATGTCTTTCAGAGAAATCCACTGTGACCAATTACTTGGGTTCAGTTAAAACTTAAAGAAGTCTAATACTTACCTATTTTTTCCTTGTAGTCAGAATGATGAAATAGCATCACTGAATAAAGGGGAGAGTGTAAGATAAGAATGACATAGATGTTAAGTGAATTCACTGCAAGAAACAAACCTTCCAAAGGACACAAAAACTCTACTGATATAATGAATTCATTTACAGTTGTAATTGTTGTACTATTGCGTTAGTATCCTAAAATGCTATCAGAGAAAGGGAAAGGAAGGGGAGGTTTTATTTCCAACAAGTAAACTTCCTACAAAACACTAAGAAAATCAAGAATAGATAATTTCAAACATAATGAGAAAAAAAAATTCTAAACAAAATTTATCAAATAAATACGATCTGTGCAAATGACAAACTAAAACACCATGATCACATATATGTATTCTTACCTTCTCCATTTATTTATATATATATATATTTACATCCATATATGTATGTTTGGTAAAATTTGTTTACAGTTAAATGTTCAGAAGGACATTGTAGAAACTTATCTGTATAGACTGGTAATGGATTCATAAGAACACATTTTCTTCTTAGTACTGAGTACAATAAGAATGTCACTGCTCAGCCAGCATAGCATTTCAGAAGGATTTGGCACTCCATATAAACAAGTCAAGCTGTAAAGTAATCTTGATATATATGCCAAATGGCAGCAATAAGAACTTACTCTCTGGAGCAGAAATTACATGAGGCTGTCTTTGCTTGTCCAGAAAATACATGTAAATCCACAGAAAATAAAACCACATTGCAGAGCACCCTGAAACTCTGAAGATATTGTTATTTAAATGTAACTAATTAGGTACCTGTACAAAAAGACGGAGAACATATATATCCAGTAACTGATCTGAAATACTGGTGAAACTGAGAAATCCTTACTTAGTAATCTTTCATTGATAAGATAACAGAACTGGGCCTTTTAATATTAATATCAGGCAAAGGTGTGGGAGGCAATAGAAATGGGCAAGAGGCTTTTGTTCGGACTTTGGAGACTGTACTACAGTAAGAAAGCTTTCCTGCCTGTAATGGGTTGAGCCTCCTGGTTAACGCTAGCTGTAGTTGGCTCTACAAGCAGAAAGCAATAAGGGCAAGTGCACTAACACTTTTAAAAAACCCTTCATGTATCCTCAGTTCTGGAGGGTTTTGATTTAACTAGTAAGCAAATTAAATTTTTCTCCCATCTGTAGCTGAATCCACTGTGCCTTTCTCTCAAAAATCATGCCCAGGGGAACTGAGGCAGAACTGAGCTAATTTTCTCACTCTACAGTTCAGTCACTAAGAGGGAAAAGGACAACAACCTCATACCGCAACCTCTTTAGACTGTCAGGAAAAAAAAAAAGTAATAGTCTGCTGCAAGACTATGGATCTGGATCTGTAAGAAGCCTTGAAATTCTCAAAGCCTGCTGAAATATTTTATAGTAATTTACATAATGATGTGGTCAGCCATGGCTTAGTGATAAAACCATAACAAGTCAGCAGTAATGCTTGCTAAACTAATTTTGTTTGCACATCCATTTATTATTTGTTTCTGTCCTCAGTACTACATTGGCAATAAAATTATTTAAATCATCTGGACATACCAATTTATTCCTAATAGCAGCTGTAAAATATCTTACTAATGATTGTCAAGTATTAGAAAGTCTTGAGTCATTACTGAGAGTAACTTTAAGTGACCCATGATTGCAACTTTTAATTAAAGTCTCTCCATATTAAAATGTTATCTTGCACCATATATCTGCAAATGTATTATTTTAATGACTTCTATGAATCATATTATGTACATTTGTCAGTGCTAAAACTAGTAAAGACCAATGAAATGTTGTAGTCAAATTGTTTTTCTCAGCTGACTCTCTCCTTTCATTCAGGTCCAGAGTCATCTTCACTGACGTTCTTAATTCATGTCTCGTTCTCCTGTCATGTCTGAAAAGTTTCATTCTGCCATAAAATATCTGATCAACTTTCCACATTATTACTTGAAACTTTGTTTAGTACTTCTTAGGAATACTTGCATCAGATTTCTCTCTGTTTTATCAGTTACGTATTTTCACACATAAATACCTAATGCTTTATCTTTTGTAGTACTGGAAAGGTCAAAAAATTTTTCTCCAAGGGAAACATTTCTTGATATTATCTTCCAAACATTAACTCATAAAACTACTTACAAAACTAGTAACATATTTAATCCAAGCAATAATAGTATAGGTTTGTAAAACCTGTGATAATCGTAGAATCATAGAATACTTTTGGTTGGAAAATCTTCACATCTAACCATTAACCTAACACTGTGAAGTCCACCTATAAACCATGTCCTTAAGAACCTCACCTACACATCTTTTAAGCAACTGCAGAGATGGTGACTTAACCGCTTCCCTGGGCAGCCTGTTCCAATGTCTGGCAACACTTACAGTGAAGAAGTTTTTCCAAATATCCAATCTGAATCTTCCCTGGTGTAACTTGAGGTCATTTCCTCTCCTCCTGTCACTCGCTACTTGGGAACAGAGACCAGCACTCTCATCTCTACAGTCTCAGTTATAGAGACTGATAAGGTCTCCCCTCAGCCTCCTTTTCTCCAGGCTAAACAACCCCAGTTCCCTTAACCATTCCTCATTAGATTTATGCTCCAGACCCTTCACCAGCTTTGTTGTTTTTCTTTGGACATGGCCAAGAATCTCATTGTCTTTCCTGTACTGAGGGGCCTGAAACTGAAGACAGTATTTGAGGAGCAGCCTCACCAGTGCCGAGTACAGGGGGACAATCACTTCTCTGATCCTGCTGGCCACACTATTCCTGACACAAGCCAAGATGCTGTTGGCCTTTTTGGTCACCTGGGCACACTGCTGGCTCATATTCAGACAGCTGTCAATCAACACCCCCAGATCATCTTCCTCCAGGCTGCTTTCCAGCCACTCTTCCTCAAGTCTGTAGTGCTACATGGGGTTTATTTTGACTAAAGTGTGGGACCTGGTACTTGGCTTTGTGAAAAGTCATACAGTTGGCCTCAGCCCAAGGATCCAGCCAGTCCAGATCCCTCTGTATGGCCTTCCTACCCTCGAGGAGATCAACACTCCCACGCAGCTTGGTGTCATCTGCAAACTTAGTGAGGATGCACTCAATCCCTCATCCAGATCATTGATAAAAGCATTAAAGAGAACTGGCCCTGATACTGAGCTCAGGGAAACACCAATCATGACCAGCCACCTACTGGATTTAATTCCATCCTTCCATCCACCACAACTCTTTGGATCCAGACAGCCAGTTTTTAACCCAGTGAAAAGTATGCCCATCCAAGCCATGAGCTTCCAGTTTCTCTAGGAGAATTTTTTTTTTCTCTACAAGGAAAGCCCAAAAATACTTTTTTTTTTTTTTTTTTTTTTCCTTCCCTACTTAATAGCATATTGCCCAGCTATTTACACTGAAAGGAGATGGTACTGACGATTTCATCCATCATGTGTGTACAAAGCACATTAATGCTGTGCACAATACATATCATTCAAAATTTTGAGCTGATAGAAACTGGGATGCCTCTGCTGATTTCAGCGAGTATCATGAACATTATTCTGTACCCAACCCTATAACTCAATATTGTCTAAAAATGCCAATTTAAAAATAAATTAACATATGCTTGGTTATTTTGTTCAGGTTATTTTATTTCTTGGACCTTTTTTTTTTTTTTGCTGTTAATGAACTGATTATTGAAATGATTTTAGCTTTTTAAAATTTAAAAGTTGCTTTGAAAATTAATGGGAATTATTTAGATATATTTTTGAGGGCAGATTAATTGTTATTGGTGATATAGAGAGCTGAAGTTTAGGTTTTTTCTCATAACTTTTTAGGTGTAAATGCCATATCTTTGTCAGGCTAAGCAAATGATACTCTAAGATCAAGTTTTAGAACTTTTAACGCCCAGAATTTAAACAATAATTTTTTGTATTCTTTTTAAAAATGCAGTTGTTCTCCTACCTCAAGCAATA